>NC_067134.1:3295952-3352998 GCF_021347895.1 Acanthochromis polyacanthus | reverse complement strand
GGTTCTAAAACTTTTGACTGCAGTGTACTTTGATAAGGGCCCCAGTGAGCCCAGAACTGAGCTGCTGGTCCAGCTCTCTGTTTTTAGGTTCAGTTGTCTAAAGCATAGGTATCAAACTCTGTCCCACAGGCCAGATTTGGCCCGCCATGTAATTATAATAGGCCCACAAGGCAATAACAAATGATGACTAGAGCTTGCCCACTGGTATTATATAGCACATGCATCACTACTACTACAAATCCCAGAATGCGCTGGCTGGTGTTTTGGTGCATCAATCAGGACAAGACCCATAAACATTGGCCATTTCTCAATATGCGTCTTGTCTATATTATAGACTGTACAGTCTGTGATCCGTACTTGCGTTCTTGCGTACTCATGAAACGTCATCAGTCGGAGACCAAGGACTGATCCAATTCAAAGTACACATTGGCCAAGAACAGATGAAATACCCGGAAGTGTTCTCACTCTGCCCACATTATGGAGACTTGGGTAGCCAAAACAAAACATTATCCCAATCTGTGGTCAATTTATCAAGAAAAGCCTGATCAAAAATTTACTCCTACTGTTTGAGGGTTTAGACAGCTAAAACTGGATGGTCCAGCCGCACTGTAGCCACCAAGAGGAGCCTTATTTGGGAAGACTTTTTGAAATCTGCCGCTGGTTCTGACGGTTCTATAGCGGTTAAACTGGGATATTAGCACAGATTGTTTATCGATGAATATTAGTAGTTTATGTTATTTAACCATCACACTTTGGGCCTCAGTTTTTTTTAATTGTTTCAAGAAAGATCGGTTTGAAAGAAGTTAAAGTTGAAGTTCATAACTTTATGTTGTTCATGTTTTACCCCAGTCACTGACTGTATATAATAAGAACAGATCTAAAGTAAAATATAGAATATTACATATTTTCAAGTTTTGTTTCTGAGTCTTTTCACTACTAAAAATATGTGTTTTTTGATGTTGTCTTTGTAGTTCTTTATATTTGCTTTAATTAAATATAATTAAAAATGGTGACAAAAAGATAAGGACAAAAATACAAACATTAATTTTACTGCTTTTCAAAAGATACTTTTTCTATTTTCATTTTTAAAATTAATTTTAGCCATGGGAAGAGGATACCCCTTGTAGAAGAAAAAGCTGTGATTATTCAACATGGAAAATTAAATTTCACTTATGAACAAATAAGCAAACAAACATGAAGATCAAAGTGTGTTATTAGTCATTTATTGAATAAAAAAGAAGGTTATAATAGTTTAAACCCACAGGTAGACAAAATAAAAATGGAGAAAGACGTATTAAAAAAAGCATTGATCTTGCTGAGGAAAAATCAACCACTGCAATGAAAATAAAAACTAAGTTGGGCAGTGATTCCAGCACAAGGTCTATTCAAGGAATTTAGACCATCAAAGGGTTAAAATACACCAAAATGTGAGGAAAACCTCCTTTAACGTTCAAGCAAAAATATTTACGAGCCTGTCCTCAATTTGAAAACGACCACAAAGGTCGTCTGTACATGCCCGTATTACGACTGAGTGTTACGTTTTGACGTTAAGCGACCTCTAACGGTTGAGTAAATATTGACACCCCGGTGTGTCAGCTGAAACGTCACCATGAACAAACTTTAACCTCACACTATCCCTAACCCTAACCATAACCCTAACCATAACCATAACCCTAAACCCGTCTTGCAAAAGTGAGGGAAAAGCCGTTTCGCGAGGGAAAAGCCGTTTCGGGAATTAAATCCCGTAATGCCTTCCTTTTCCCCGTAGGGGCGCTAACGTGAATACGCTCTCATGGGTCGTATTCAGAGGCACGTTACACATGACCTATGTGGTCGTATGAGTTTGAGGACTTGTTGATATTTACAAAATTGAATAGGCTAAAACAATAAATTTACAGAGATGAATAGGAAAATATTATTTTTTTAGATGAAAAAAATAATCTCGATAGCCCTGGAGGGTTTAAATTCCACTGGCTGGCTTGTGACTGTTATAGGTGAGTAATTAAAAGTCCAACCACTTTTTCGTTGCTTAGTTGCTTGTGTTTTTCCAACAACAGAGATTTCTGTTGACACACACCTCACATTGTTCCCTTCATGTTTGACACAGATGAGACTGTTCCGGTACCAGAACCACGTCACATCACATATTACCAACAGAAGCTTCAGTCAAACTTCCAGCACACATTTCTGGTTACAACAGAGGGGTGGGCAACAGATGAGGAGCGTCTGGTTGATATCTACACAGAGCTGTACATCACAGCTGGCCGGGACATGCACATAAACACACAGCATGAAGTCATACAGATTGACAAGGTGTGGAAGCCATCAGACACAGAGACACAGATCCAACCCAGAGACATTTTCAAGCATCCTTCTGGAAAAGACATACCCATCAGAACAGTGCTGACCAATGGGATTGCGGGGATTGGAAAAACATTTCTTGTGCACAAGTTTGTGTTGGACTGGGCTGAAGAAAAAAACAATCAAGACGTGCATCTTATTTTCCCGTTCACTTTCCGTGCCCTGAATTCACTGCAGGGAAAAGAGTTTGGTTTGGCAGAGCTCATTCATTTCTGTATCCCAGAAACTAAAGACGTCACAGTGGAGGCTCTGAATTACATCTTTACAGCTCTGCAATCATCAGGAAACAGCAGCTACAGCAAGAGCAGATTCAAACTGCTGTTTGTGTTTGATGGACTGGATGAGAGTCGCCTTCGTCTGGACTTTGATGTCAACAACATTCTCTCTGTGGACATAACAAAGTCAACTAAAATAGAAGTCCTGCTGAGGGAACTTATCAGTGGAAAACTGTTGCGCTCAGCTCGCCTCTGGATAACCACAAGACCTGCAGCAGCCTATCAGATCCCTGAAAACCTCGTCAACACTACAACAGAAGTCAGAGGGTTCACTGACCCACAGAAGGAGGAGTACTTCAGGAAGAGATTCAAGGAGCAGACCAGCAGCATCATCTCCCACATGAAGACATCACAAAGCCTCCACATCATGTGCCACATCCCAGTGTTCTGCTGGATCACTGCTACAGTTCTGGAGGAGCTGCTGGAAACCAGAGAGGGAGGAGATCTGCCCAGAACCCTGACTGAGATGTATACAGAGTTTCTAAGATTTCAGATTGATCACACAAAAGAAAAGTACGGTCCAGAGAAGTGCATTCAGTTTATTAAGTCATTAGCTAAACTGGCTTTTGAACAGCTGCAAAAGGGCAACCTGATCTTCTATGAGAAAGATCTGAGAGAAAGTGGCATCGATGTGAGTGAAGCCTCAGTGTACTCAGGAGTGTTCACAGAGATCTTCAAAGCAGAGCGAAGACGGAAACAGGAAGACAAAATGTTCTGCTTTGTCCATCTGAGTGTTCAGGAGTTTCTGGCTGCTCTTCATGTCCATCAGACCTTCATCAACTCTGGAATCAACCTGCTGGAAGAAGAACAAAGTTCTTTCAAGAAGCTGAAAGTATTTCTAAAGAAACCTGAACTAAAATATCTCCACCGGAGAGCTGTGGACAAGGCCTTACAGAGTCCAAACGGACACCTGGACTTGTTTCTGCGCTTCCTCCTGGGTCTGTCACTGCCGACCAATCAGAATCTCCTACGAGGCTTGCTGACACAGACCAGAAGTAGCTCACAGACCAATCAGAAAACAGTGGAGTACATCAAGGAGAAGATCAGTGAGGTTATGTCTGCAGAGAGAAGCATCAATCTGTTCCACTGTCTGAATGAACTGAAGGATGTTTCTCTAGTGGAGAAGGTCCAACAGTCCCTGAGATCAGGACGTCTGTCCACAGATAAACTATCTCCTACTCAGTGGTCAGCTCTGGTCTTCATCTTACTGTCATCAGGAGAACATCTGGATGTGTTTGACCTGAAGAAATACTCTGCTTCAGAGGAGGCTCTTCTGAGGCTGCTGCCAGTGGTCAAAGCCTCCAAGAAAGTTCTGTAAGTCGTTGGAGACTGAAGATCCTTTTTCATTTTGTTGCTGTTTCATCAGTATAATGTGCTTTTTGATTCTTCAGACTGAGTGGCTGTAATCTGTCAGAGAGAAGCTGTGGAGCTCTGTCCTCAGTCCTCAGCTCCCAGTCCTCCAGTGTGACAGAGCTGGACCTGAGTAACAACAACCTGCAGGATTCAGGAGTGGAGAGTCTTTCTGCTGGACTGGAGAGTCCACATTGTAAACTGGAAGCTCTCAGGTCAGGACTCATCAACCTGTTCAACTGATGACCATTTAAAATGTGTTTTAATTCATGGTGAGCAGAACAGCTGAGGTGGGAGGTTTTCTGTATTTGTATGAGTCAGATCAGTTCTGGTACTGACCTTTAGCACTAGTTTCTCTTAATGAGGCCTCTTCCACTGCAGGAACTGAACAACCTGGAACCTGCATCTTAGAACCAGAACCTGTAAGAACCTGTGAAGTCTTGGTTCCAGGTTCTCTTTTAGTTTCTACAAAAACAAACATTGTCTTTGTTTTACAGAATACAATGTTTCAGATAGACCTTACTAAAAAGAAACACCAGAACAAACATTCATGATCACACTTAAACTAATTTCGTGGTTCTCCTCCAGGTTGTTTTCTCCTGACTAGATCCTTGCTTGTGTTGTTTCTACTCTCAGATGTTCGTCTCTTTGGATAAAAGCGTCTGCTAAATGAAACTGTAGAATGTTCAATTTGTTCAATGACTGAACTCAGTGCAGTTCAGCTGGTGGACAGTTGGACTGTTGTTTCCATTCTTATTTGAGGTTCAGGTCCAATTCCTTCTCACCACTAGAGCCCAAACAGCCACTGAAGCAGTGTTGCCTTCTGTCATCACTGAGATCAAAGAGATCCTCAGTTCAAATTCTCTTCATCTACTTTGATGGTCTTGAGAGATTTGGGGTGCTTGCTAAAAGCAGTGGTGAGAAGGTGTAGGTAGGCAGGTCTAAGCACCAAAAAGAAATAGACAGGCTCGTAAAGGAAAGGAGGCAGTTACGGAAGCAGTGGAGGAAGGCATCTAAAGAAGAAAGAGAGGGAATTAATGTGTTGCAGGAGGAACTCTGAAGGGCAGAACACCTTGGGGAGAAGAGAAAGAAGAATGTGCAAGGTTAACATTTTTTAGCAACCCTTTTAATTTTGTGAAGACCATGTTCAATCAGGAAAAAGGGAGGACAGATTAAAGCAGCAACGTCAGAGGTTAAAGAGTATTTGAGGTTGATATATTCAGATTCAGGGGATAATAGGAGCATAGGTCTTCCACCTGACATGCCACCATTAGGGGAAATGGGAGATGGATTTTAGCTCACCGAGATGGAGAGAAGTTGTGGAGGTGGTCAGGCGTGCAAAGGCTTCGTTGGCCCAAGGGCCTAATGGAGTCCACTACAGGGTCTACAGGAGTTCACTTGGCATTTAAAGGATACTGTGGACACATCTGAGAATATTCTGGGAGAAACAACGTATCCCAAGAGCATGGCGTAGGACAGGAGGTGTTTTCATCCCCATGGAGAAGGAGTCATCAGACCTCAGCCAGTTTTGGATGATTTCTCTCCTAAATGTTGAGGGCAAGATTTTCTTCAGTATTGTAGCTCAGAGGTTGGCTAGTTACTTAGTGAGGAATGGTCTGATCGTTTCTACAGCACAGAAGGCAGGGATACAGGAATTTTGTGGGTGCTTGTAGAAGAACAGCATGATTTGGCATCAGATTCAGAGAGCTAAGAGGGAGAGGAGTGACTTGAATGTTGTGCTTTTACATTTGGTTAATGTGTTCGGATCAGTGCCACAGAGCCTTATTTGAAGTTCATTTCAGTACTTTAAAGTGCCAGAGATGGTTGGTAACCTGGTGGAAGCATATTTCCAGGACATCAGATTATGTGCAAGTACAGGAGATTTTCCAACAGGCTGGCAAAGATTGGAGGTTGGTATTATGGCAGGATGTAAAGTTTTGCCGTTAACATTCACAATGGCTATGGAGTTAATTATCAGGGCTTCCAAGTGGGTCGTAGGTGGAGAGAGACAGCAGAATGGAATGCGTCTTCCGCAAGTTACAACTTATATGTGTGGCAGGACGGCCTAGTCCGTCCCCACTTATGTTAAGTGTATTGGATCAGGCGGTGTAGTTTCCAATTGCTCCCGGTCATTGAATGCAGTTAGGAGCAATCATCCTATCGCACCTTGATTACTGGACGGTGCTATACTGCAGCATATCTGTGAGAGGGCTGCGCATTTTCCACATGCATCCTCTTCCTGGAGCTGGGGTGTTCACTCAGCCGCGTGGTTTGCCGTGGCAGTCTCGAGATGCTGGCGGAGTATTTCTCTACCTCCATGTCAGAATTCGGCTGGTACCTTGGCCAAAGGCTGGGTGCCGGGTGTGTGTGGCCTCGGAGCTGGGCATAACCTATGCATCGCGTTGGATTTTTGAGTGATCGTGCAGCTGTTTCACCTGATGCCTGAGGAGCTGCGGTTTTATTGACGAGCGACTCTACGTCTGAAGCAAGCTGCTGCCGTTCTGTCTTCGTGTTCTGTCTCCGTGTTCAGTGCAGCAAGTTCTCTGCCATCAGGAATTGCTGCATATGTCTTATTATATGGTGTTTTAAAGACAATCTTGGTGTGCGTGTGCCCATCGCCTGGCACACACGTTTGTGTAAAAATTATTAGCTTTGGTGGCGACCTCCGGGGTTCAGTATTATAGTGTGGTGTCAGGGTAGTTCTAAAGATCTCTGTTCCTGTGGCTAACCGTATTTCTTTTTCTGTGGACAGGAGCTGTTGGGCTGTATGACGAGTGGCTGGCTGATTCCCCCCGAGGTGGTGGTCCCCTCACTCCCTGTACAGTAGAACACTTGGGTGTCCATTAGCGGTTTTGTTTTTTTTTTGCATGTGTGGTGTGTCGCATCCGGACCCTCCCCTTCCCTTTTCAGTCAGTCATTCCGGTCTGGTACGCCCTCAGCCGTGAGTTCAGTGTATAGATGTTCGGTGGCTGCACCCTGGAGGTCCAAAAAGACTGCATCTATTTTGCCACTCACTATGGAGTTGTCTTGTGGCACCGCCACTAAGATTTTTTATTGAAATATTGTCATTTTAACAGAAAGTATATATATTGTTAATAAATTCTATTTTTGTGTATATTTTGGAGTCACGTCCGTCTCAAGTGTCGCATGTACCTGTGTGACCTTCTCTCTGTATTGGAGTGGTGTTCCCTCTAATAAGATTTCCTGGGGGTGAAATTCCCCCAGGTGGCGTTGTCGGTAATTTGGTAACTAACCAAAGCACATTAACCCTCGTAGCATTGCCACATATGGATGATATGACACTGATAACTAAAACAGTGCCATGTACAAAGAGGTTGTTAGAATAAATAGGAATCTCAAATGGGCTACTATGAGGATCAAGCCTAGGAAATCGAGGAGTATTTCAATATACAGAAGGAAATTCCTACCATTAGGGAGCAGTCAGTGAAGAGCTTAGGAAGGTGGTATAATGTGGACCTCAATAATAAGGAGCAAGTTGTGCAATTTAAACAGGATGCTGCAGAAAGGCTAGATAGAATAGATAAATCAGGTATCCCAGGAACACTGAGGTTGTGGTGCTTGCAGTTTGGCTTACATCCTAGATCAGGGGTTTCCAAAGTGGGGGTGTTGACCCCCTGGGGGGTCGTGAAATGCCAAGGGGGTGGGGGTCGCAAAAATGTTCGGACAGATTAACGACAGTATCATTTGCAGGTGACAGGTCATTTTACAGCACCTCAGTAAACATCACAGACTACGGCACATGTCACTGTACACTAGTCTCGTGGATTTCTTCTGAACATCGCATATCAGTACAGTAGGACTTAAACTGTTGATATTATCTTCAAAATGAAACATTGGCTAATACCAACAAAAGACAAGGTAGAGAGGCAAGTGGAGAAGGCAGCAGAGGAGAGCGGAGAGCCGCCTTCAAGAAGACCATCACCTTCTGAAGCAGGAGGAGGAGCGGATCACCACTATAAGGGGATCCATAAGCAGTCAGACCAGCTTTCCACTAAGTGTCGCAAGTATCGAGAGGAATATATCCAATATGGATTCATGTGCATCATTATCAGTGAAGTACAGCATCCTCAATGTGTGGTGTGCACTGAGGTGCGTGGACATGAGAGTTTAAACCCAGTAAAAATCCTGAGACACTTGAAA
The DNA here is from genome assembly GCF_021347895.1 of Acanthochromis polyacanthus. Taxonomy (NCBI): domain Eukaryota; kingdom Metazoa; phylum Chordata; class Actinopteri; family Pomacentridae; genus Acanthochromis; species Acanthochromis polyacanthus. The sequence continues at coordinate 3,344,851 of NC_067134.1, read as the reverse complement.
ATGAAGCATCCTTCTCTTGCAGCCAAAACAACCCATTTTTTCTGCCGAAAAGAGAGAGAGTTGCAAGGCCAAAAGAAAATCATAACTAGCCAAACAACAATCCCTACCAATGCCTAAAAGGCATCATATGCGGTGGCATATTTAATTGCACAGACGATAAAGCATCACACAATCGGGGAAACCCTCATAAAACCTGCTCCTATTGCTGTATGTCAGACAATGCACGGAGACAAACAGGTGCGGGAGATGGAATCGGTACCGCTGTCTGATGGGACGATATCCCGGCGCATCACCGACAGGGCCCAGGACATAAAATGTCAGCTGATTGACAGAGTGAAGAAAGAGAAATATGCTTTGCAGTGAGATGAATTTCTCAGGCTAATCTACAAATGCAAATGTGCTGCCTTGCAACGTCTGGTGTAACATACAGTAAAATAAATGCCACGTATGTGCAGCATTATATGTAGTGATACAAACATAATCATAATAAATATACTCGAATGAAAGTCACATTACCATTCCCGTTGTATTTTTATGCACAGTCGTTCAGGCAAAGACACTGGTTCAGGCAGCTGTCCGGTCCTGTCTCTCTCTCTCCATCCCATCTGTTACGCCGAGAGCGTCCCCTGCTCCATTCGTAGTGACTGGTAATGCAGCATTTTTCATTCGAAGATCGTTTCTTGGTTTGGAAATCGTTTCATGTTCTGGAAATTGTTTCTTAGTTTGCAGATTGTTTCTTTGTTTTGGAGATCGTTTCTTGTTTTGGAATCATTACTTGATTTGCAGGTCGTTTTTTGGTTTGGAGATCGTTTTCTCCTTTGCATCGTTTCTCTTTCAGCAGCCTGTTTTGGGTTTTTTTTCTTCAGCGCGTTATTTCATTTGCACCACGATCCTCTTTTGTACCTCGTTTAGACCTGTGTTTGAGTTTGTGATTTTGCATCGTTTCTGTACTTAAAGCTGTTTTCCTAAACTGAGGAGTTTTGGAAAGTTGCAGATCGTTGGCCCCTGTCGGCCACCGTATAATCAGGTGCTGAGAAGCTTCGCTGCAGGAATTGAAGAGAGGAGAAAGCAGGTGAATTCTGAAGGCTCTAGTAAGGAGAGGTTAGTGGGGAAATTTCTTGGAGAAGGGCAGAAGGATAGGGGCCTTTAGTAGACCCTCCAGAAAAACACGATTATGCGATCGCATGAATTCCCGCATTAATCACCAAAATGCCGCTGATTATGCGGGGGTCAATTATTTCCTAAAAGGCCGCATAAGCCCCGCAAAACAGCACATAATTCCCGCAAGAATCTCACATTTCCTGCTTGATTTCACAATTTCTGCAAAAAATGAGAAAACTATAACCAATATAAATGGAGTTGTGAGTGAGTTTTTATGTGACGCCCGGCCTGACGTCATCAGTTCACGCATTCACACAGACACTAGACGCACGAGCTGATGCAGAGCGCGGTGCCAGTGTTGCCAACTTAGCGACTTTCTAGCTAAATCTAGCGACTTTCCAAAGCGTCCTGGTGACTTTTTTTGTCAAAAGCGACTTGCGACAAATCTAGCGACTTTTTCTGCCGTTTTGGAGACTGACAGGAAAACTCGGATCATTCTGCAGTTAGTTTTCAACAAGCAGCAGGTACTGCTGTAAGAGCTTCTCCCCATCCCAAAGCACAGGCTGTCAGTCCAGTGACCCCGCAGCAGTCCTAGTGTCTGATTAGAGGACACATCACTCGGCGGCCAAACGGCAAGTGAATCGCACATGCGGACTAAGTCACTACAGATCCCATCCACACTTATGGAGCGGGATATAAATGAAAATGTTTCTTCACTGTCATACTAAAATAAACCACAGCATTTAGCCTCTAGTACAAAAACATATTTTGGGTGTTTTATACTCACTTTTTGGTCTCTTCCAGAACATTATGCCTCTCTCCTACAACGTTAATTACAATTACATGCAAACGGAGAAATATGCAAATTAGGCGATGACGTCATTTAGCAACTTCTAGCGACTTTTAGGAGGACAGCCAACAGCTACTTTCCTTACTGAGGAGTTGGCAACACTGCACGTCGCTCAGAGAAGAAAAACAAGAATGGCGAATGCTCAAAGATCACATTTACCTACGAATATTTCAGCCAGAGACGGGGCAAAACAGTACCCAGATTTACTGCACAAAAGTGGGGGCAAACTTTTTTGCACCCCGTGCAATATTGTTCTGGAGCACCGAAGAAAATCAACCGTGTTGCAGCACTTCTCCACGACGAAGCACAGCAAAAGGTTTGCTGAACACAAAGGACTCAAAGAGCAACTTAGTGGTAGCCTAATAACAGAATGTAGGAGAAGAATCACCTTTTTTTCCCAGTTCTTACATATTTCGCATCTTTTTGCATATTTCACAACTGTTCGCATACTTTGCAACTTTCCACAATTTCCCCGCATAAAATGGCATAAAAACCCCGCATATTTATTCGCATAAGCAAGGATTTTAGCCCGCGGAATCAAGGATTTTTGCCCGCGTTTTTCTGGAGGGTCCATTTTAGTCAGGAAGGAGGCAGGAGCCTATGACTGGGAAATGCAGGTAGATTTAGGAGGAAGATTTGTTGTTCTCCAAGAAATAGTGTGTACTAATCTGAGGCTAGACATTGTTTTGTGGTCTGTAAAGGAAAAATATATTTCACTGAGTTAAAAGTCCCATTTGAATATTTAGTGGAGGCAGCTCATGAGAGGAAGAAGGCTGCATATGCAGACTTAAAGACAGAAACTGAGCAGAGAGGGTGGAGAACCAGAGTTTGCCCTGTTGAGGTGGGGTGCAAGGGGCTTTGTTGGAGCTGTTTCACTTTTGAAGGAGCTGGGAGTACAGGGGCAGAATCTGAGAAAGATGATGAAGGAAGTGGCAGATGAGGCTGCTAGATCTAGTCAGTAGATATGGATTATGCGAAATAACAGTAGTTGGGGGGTGAATTAGAGGTGATGAAGGACAAGGAAAAGGCAGAGGAAGCCCTCTCCTTCATTCTGCTTTTCGAGCCTTCTTTTCTGTCTCCCAATGGGCAGAGATCCACGAAGAGGAAGTGTAGATAAGGTGGGGGAGTGGCCTGTTAGAGTCTCTCTGGGACCATGCGGCCGGGGACCATGTAAGGCAGTGGGCCACTGCCTTACACCACAAACTTAACTGAGGCCGCATGGTCCCAGAGAGAAGCCTCACGAGGCATCAAACCACTTGAGTCAATTGGTTCAAGAAAGGGTTCATGTCTTGAAGCTTCATGAGCACATGAAACCACCTACTGGCCAAGTGTATAATCACAGGCAGCTGTATCTGAACCACATGCCTGCTGCATTGAATTTCTGTCAGTTATGGCTGTTGGGGATGACTATGAAATGCCAAATAATTTCTGTCGATAAATTATCACATATGTGTAATATAAAGTATATTTTCACGTATTTTGTGTGTGTGAATTTTCCCCATAATTTAGTATCATATGATGTGACAGGTTGTGTAAAAATGCTTTTCTGTCACGTTAGGAAAATTGCATGGCCTTAAGCAGGCAGAGGACAATGAAAGTGTTTGTGGAACTAGAAAGATCATACTGAATATGCTTGTGCAACTTGAACAATGATGTACAGGAAAGGGGAGATTTTATTCCTTTATTCAGAAATAAGAGTTTCTCAACAGTTTTTTGTTTTAAACTATTCCATTTTATTATTCCAACACCTCATCTTCGAATAAAATAAGAAACAGAGAAAAATACAGTTCTTGAGAAGCAAACCTAATGCTTCTGTAATAATGTTATAATGTTAGATTTAGCTTACATTATTATTATTAGGAGTTATCAAATTGAAATCTTACCACACAGGGGGAATCCTCCTCTTCCTAGCAGACACCATCCGATCAGCTATCTTTCTCTCCCCGCTCTACTAAATCTCCAAACTATCTCTCTCTAAACTCTCCAAACTATATCCAGACGATATAGACGCTATCCAAACTGTAGTATTCAAACTATCAAAACTCGATCCAAACTCTCAGCTGACCGCAACTCTCTAACAAAAACCCATATTTTGAACAGAGCCTGAGGGGTTTAGATTCCTGTCAAACCTCGCGGCAAAATCTGAACCACTTTCTGAAGCACTGACGTGGTTCAGCCAGCCAGTAAGGCTTCGGACGTCATCATTTTTGGCTCCTGTCCTCAGTGAAGCAAGCCTTGATACGTGCTTCATGGAAACGCCCCCTCAGTTACTCGACACACACTGTGAAGCCTCGGCACATCTTAAAACATCACTAAGATTGACTGTGTCCTTTTCTTGTTTTTTCTTTTAGATAACATGTGAAATTAGCAGTTAGCATTAGCATGTAGAACTAACAAGTTTGGTGAGCTGGCTTATACAGTTTCCTTGTCAGTGATAAGTTTGTTGTGGACATAGTAATAATCTTGCAGCTAGCATTAGCATTTAGAGTAAGGACTAGCAGGTTTGTATAATGTATACATATAGTTTTTTTGTCATGTTTTAGCAGTTGGCCCAAGGTATTCAGCATCTTGCACTTGCTAAATAGTAGCATCAGCACTGCTCACGACCTGGAGCATCTCCTAAACGGGCCTGGGTCAGTTGAACATGGTGGTGCTGTTTGGATTTTGTAGGAGCAGTGTGAACTGGCACTAGGGCGGTGAATCTGGGATGCCAGAGTTCACTGCCTAGCCTCCTGGAGGTAGGCCAAACACTGTAGGGAGGTTTCCACCTGATGACCCCCAGAGATGTGTCAGGAATCACTGCTCACTGGTGTGAATAGTGATAGGTCAGGGATCCTAGGTCCTTTATTGAGTGTGCATCCTTCTGGTTTGGAGCAGAAGTGTCTTGTGTTTAAATTAACAGTTTAATTAGCTGAGTCCCATCAAATGAAATTTGGGTGAAGGATAGAACATCCATTTTGGTGAAGGATAGAACATCCATCCCACCTGTGGTGAGGTTCATGGTCTCTCTGCTCTCCCTGAAGAGAAGCTACACCCTCATAGGGACCCTATGAGCCTTTTCAGATGTGAGGCTGTTAAAAGGTTGTTGGTTCCTTTCAGTCTGTAGGGACTGAGAGCCAATCACTGGGCAGCAGAGTGTCTCCTGAGACTGAGAGAGAATGAAGAGTCCAGATCACTGATGCTATGAGGAGTCCAGACTTCAAGAGTGGAGAAAAACAGCTTAAAAACAAGTTGGGAGATCATTAGTTTTGTTCCAGTGAGATTCGTGTGTCAGTGAAAACCAAAGCATGAGTCTCAACAGCACAGTGTGTTGTGTTTTCCTTGCTTTCCCACCCCTCCCTCTTCTCCCATACCTCCCCCTTGCCCTCCTCTGTCCTTCTCAACCCGCCCAGCCAGCAGGCAGATGGGTCCCCCCTATATAGAGCCGGGTTCTGCTTGAGGTTTCTTCCCTGTTAAAAGGGTGTTTTCCTTGCCACTGTCGCCTTTGGGCTTGCTCTGGGGGTCAGGCATATGGGTTCTGTAAAGCGTCTTGAGACGATTTGACTGTAATTGATGCTATATAAATAAAATTGAATTGAATTGAACAAGTAGAAGTGAACGAACCTGAAGAACAAGGACTGGAGATCAGAAGACGTTTGTTCTGTAACAACATCAGAGATGTAACCGAGTCTCACAGTGATTTAATGGCTGCCATCAGCATCAAGTTGACTATTTTCAGATTATAAAGAAGGAAAAGTCCAAAGTGTGACTTGTCCAAGTATGTGTCCTAATTTGAATCCAACAGACCAACTTTGGGGTATTTTAAAGACAAAAGTAGAGCAACACAAAACCTCCAACAAAGAGCAGATGAAGACCTAGTCTCTGAAGATGGAGGAACATCTCTGCAGAAATGTGGTTTCTTCATGCTGAGGAGGATTAAATGTGTCATCAAAAATAAAGGTGGACATAGAAAGTAGTGAAAACATCCAACATTCTAATGACAGTAATGAAAGATGTACTGACCTTTATTGGATTAATTTCTTGCTGTTTGGCCTGTATTCTTCATTTAGGAAATCTAATCTGTCAGTTTGTTACTGTAATGTGCTACACTCTGGATTCTTTTCACATTTAAATAATATTGCAGAGGACTGTCCTCAATGCTGCTGTATTCTGGACGTAGTGGGATGTATTTGTTGTTAAATCCACTGCTGTCTTTTCAACAGGACAGAAAATACTGAACTTAATGTTTTACTTTTTTTCTTCTCTTTGTCTCTTCAGACTTAATAACTGTAATCTGTCAGAGAGAAGCTGTGGAGCTCTGTCCTCAGTCCTCAGCTCCCAGTCCTCCAGTGTGACAGAGGTGGACCTGAGTAACAACAACCTGCAGGATTCAGGAGTGGAGAGTCTTTCTGCTGGACTGGAGAGTCCACACTGTAAACTGGAAGCTCTCAGGTCAGGACTCACACTTTGAAACTGATGAGATTTCGATCAGTGGATAAACAACTAACCTGAGTACAATCATTTCTGCTGATGCGATTCATCAAATGAGCTTTTACTGAACTTGTGCAGGACTTTGTCAAGGTTTATGTTTGACATGATTAAATCCCACTAATCATTGTTGAGATTGTTGATTTGCTTGAGACGCATGAAATGTGCAGCAAAATGTATCTGAAAGACAAAGAACAAAAGAAAGAGTGAGAAACATCCATCCAAGTGTTTTCCATCAGGTTTGTGTCGTTTTGTGTGTGCAGGCTGTCAGGCTGTCTGGTCACAGAGGAAGGCTGTGCTTCTCTGGCCTCAGCTCTGAGCTTGAAGACCTCAAATCTGAGAGAGCTGGACCTGAGCTACAACCATCCAGGAGACTCAGGAGAGAAGATGCTGAGAGCTAAAGTGGAGGATCCACACTGTAGACTGGAAACTTTCAGGTACAGACAGACAGACACTCTCAGGTACAGTAGGGTGACCATATTCTGTTTCTCTGAAAAGAGGACACACTTCCAGGTCGCGCGCGAAAAATTTTCAGCCCCCCCCCTTTAGGGGTTTCTGTGGGTCAGGGGGCTGTCTGTGCTTCGAACTCAGTTAAACAGATATTCTGAATTCCCCAGAAAAGAACACTTTACCTGGATATACAGAAAAATAGCCAAAAACACTCACAAACAGTTGCTTTATAAATAATATATTTATTAAATTAAAGCAATTCTCCTAAACAATATAATCAGTCACATCAGTCTTTAATAGTTATTGACTCAAGTTGTGTAGGAACACATGTATTCAGATGTTTAACAAAATAAGAAATAATCATCTCTCTTAAGTCTGACACTTACACACGTGGACAAAATTGTTGGTACCCCTCAGTTAAAGAAGGAAAAACCCACAATTCTCACTGAAATCACTTGAAACTCACAAAAGTAACAATAAATAAAAATTTATTGAAAATTAAATAATCAAAAACAGCCATTACTTTTGAATTGTTGATTAACATAATTATTTAAAAAAACAAACTAATGAAACAGGCCTGGACAAAAATGATGGTACCTCTATAAAAGATTGAAAACTATTTGACCAGAGTGACATGATTAACTCAGGTGTGTCATTTAATTGACATCACAGGTGTTTCCAAACTCATAATCAGTCAGTCTGCCTATTTAAAGGGAGACAAGTAGTCACCCTGCTGTTTGGTGAAAAGGTGTGCACCACACTGAACATGGACAACAGAAAGCGAAGGAGAGAATTGTCCCAGGACATCCGAAAAAAAATGATAGACAAACATCTTAAAGGTAAAGGCTATAAGACCATCTCTAAACAGCTTGAAGTTCCTGTGACAACAGTGGCTCATATTATTCAGAAGTTCAAGACCCACGGGACAGTAGCCAACCTCCCTGGACGTGGCCGCAAGAGGAAAATTGATGACAAATTGAAGAGACGGATCGTTGGAATTGTATCCAAAGAGCCCAGAGCAACCTCCAAAGAAATTAAAGGTGAACTCCAAGGCCAAGGTACATCAGTGTCAGATCGCACCATTCGTCGTTGTTTGAGCCAAAGTGGACTTCATGGGAGACGACCAAGGAGGACACCACTGCTGAAAAAAAACTCATAAAAAAGCCAGACTGGAATTTGCAAAAATGCATGTTGACAAGCCACAAAGCTTCTGGGAGAATGTCCTTTGGACAGATGAGACCAAACTGGAGCTTTATGGTAAGGCACATCAACTCTATGTTCATAGACTCAAAAACCAAGCATACGAAGAAAAGAACACTGTCCCTACGGTGAAACATGGAGGAGGCTCAGTAATGTTTTGGGGCTGCTTTGCTGCATCTGGCACAGGGTGTCTTGAAAGTGTGCAAGGTACGATGAAATCTGAAGACTATCAAGGCATTCTGGAGAGAAATGTGCTGCCTAGTGTCAGAAAGCTTGGTCTCAGTCGCAGGTCATGGGTCTTCCAACAGGACAACGATCCAAAACACACAGCCAAAAACACCCAAGAATGGCTGAGAGAAAAGCATTGGACTATTCTAAAGTGGCCTTCTATGAGCCCAGATCTGAATCCCATTGAACATATGTGGAAGGAGCTGAAACATGCCATTTGGAGAAGACACCCATCAAACCTGAGTCAACTGGAGCTGTTTGCTCATGAGGAGTGGGCCAAAATACCTGTTGACAGCTGCAGAACGCTCATTGACAAATACAGAAATCGTTTAATTGCAGTGATTGCCTCAAAAGGTTGTGCACCAAAATATTAAGTTATGGGTACCATCATTTTTGTCCAGCCCTATTTCATTAGTTTGTTTTTTTTAAATAATTATGTTAATCAACAATTCAAAAGTGATGGCTGATTTTGATTATTTAATTTTCAATAAATTTTTATTTATTGTTACTTTTGTGAGTTTCAAGTGATTTCAGTGAGAATTGTGGGTTTTTCCTTCTTTAACTGAGGGGTACCAACAATTTTGTCCACGTGTGTACACCTTAGTTAGGAAAAGTGAGGTAGAGTACCATTCTTCAAAATAACCTTCCAATTATCAATTATGTAAAAATAGAAATAATGCCTCAAAATATTAAACAAAAAGAAAAAAGAGAGGTAGCCTATTTTTCAATGTTCAGGTAGCCCATTCTTCAAAATAATGTGTCTAATGGCAAATGAAAAAAATATAGAAATAATGCCTCAAGTCAACAGTCCTTTTTTTTTTTTCCTTCTTTTTCCTTTTCTTATTAGCTACAGAGACATAAGTCCCAGCTTTGCAGACTGTACATTCTGCCTCCCATTTGACACGACCCGGACGAAAACAGGGGTACTTTTTCGCATTTCATCAGTGAAATGACATTTGCGTTTTGGCATTTTCTTTCTGTTCGAGAGCTCTCTCGCAGTGTGCCTACCTGCCTGTCAGCCTGCGAGGAAGCGAATCTCCAGCGCCGTGGCGCGCGCCGGCGCTTCAGAGACGCGGCGCTGGCGCTCCACAGCGTGTGCAGTGGAAATTGTCTGATAGAAGAGAATGGGTTCTAAGTGCTGCGCAGTACGATTCAAGAGCGCGGCGCTGCGCGACGCGGCGGTTTCGCGTTATGTGGAATTTAGGGGATCAAAAACCCGGACATTTGAAGGACTTTATAAACGCCGGCCGGACAGCCTCTCAAAAGAGGACATGTCCGGGCAAAAGAGGACGTATGGTCACCCTAAGGTACAGACAGACACTCTCCGGAACCTATCATCCTATTGTTCAGGCCAAGCCTGCCCCCTTCCGTCGGTAGGTTTCAAGGTGTGTGAGATGTCAGAGGAAGTGGTGCAGCGGTCGGAAGGAAGAAGAACAGTGAAGCTGAAGAAGGGCGATGTGTACGGTGCAGCTGCAGTCACAGATGTTCTGGTCCAAACAGAGAAGTAGATCCAAGTTTGTTCTGGAGAAGCTGAGTGTGTGTACAGTGTGCTGCAGAGCTTGAATAAAGTTCCTCATTCTCGACCGCAGAGTTGGTTCAGACTCTGAATACAATTTGTTATCAAGAGCGAGCCACGCTAAGCTAAGTGAGCTAGCATTTACCCGAGGCTATCCAACTGTTCAGAAATCGATGAAATTGGTTCAGTGACATTAGCTTAGCTCAAAGACAGGAAGCAGGTTAAACTGTTAGCCTAGCTTAGCTCAAAGACAGGAAGCAGGGTGAACTGTTAGCCTAGCTTAGCTCAAAGACAGGAAGCAGGGTGAACTGTTGGCCTAGCTCCATGAACAGAGGAAGCATCAATGAGTAAAGCTGAATGAGTGTAAACTGAGCTGGAACGTGACGAGCACAGGACAGGACTTTAGAGATGCTGCATTCAGGTGTCTGTGTCTCCATGTTGGACTGGTCCTTTATCAGTGGAACAGTGTGAGAGCCATGTAACATCCATGTGTGCTGCTGAAAGAGTCTCTGCTGCTCTGACCGTCCTCCTCCTTTCAGGGTGACGCCTGCTGGAGTCCGATGGTTGACACCAGGTCTGAGGAAGTGTAAGTGTGTTTTAATGGATTGATGGAAACAAAGCAGCACATTCAAGCATCTTCAAAATGTCACATCTCTGAGGTGATCATCAAAGCTTTAATACTGATCACATGATCCATCAATAACTGCAGCTGTGTTGTGTTTGTTCTCTCCGTCAGATTCCTGTCAACTCACAGTCGACACAAACACAGTACACAGAGAACTCAAACTGTCTGACAACAACAGGAAGGTGACACATGTGAAGGAGGATCAGTGGTATCCTGATCATCCAGACAGGTTTGACTACTGGTGGCAGCTGCTGTGTAGAACTGGTCTGACTGGTCGCTGTTACTGGGAGGTGGAGTGGAGAGGAGAAATTCATATATCAGTGAGTTACAGAGGAATCAGAAGGAAAGGAAACAGTAAAGGCTGTGTGTTTGGATCTAATGATCAGTCCTGGAGTCTGTGGTGCTCTGATCATCTTGGTTACCATGTCAATCACAATCACAGTCAAACATCCATCAGTTCCTCCTCAGTCTCTCACAGAGTTTCAGTTTATGTGGACGTTCCTGCTGGAACTCTGTCCTTCTACAGAGTCTCCTCTGACTCTCTGATCCACCTCCACACCTTCAACACCACATTCACTGAAACTCTCTATCCTGGATTTGGGCTCTACTTCTCTGGTTCCTCATTGTCTCTGTGCTCTGTCCCAGAGTCTCCTCCAGGTAGAGAAACAGTGTTGAACAGATAGTTGAGTCTCTCCATGACTCTGTCCCTCACAAACATGTTTTCACATTCATGGATTAAATGTGTTTCTTTGTCAAATCCTTCTAAATGATTCCTTGTAAACTTGTTCCTCTTCAAAGATGGAAGTTGTGATTCTTCCAGGAGCCAAATGTGGTGTTTGCGTCTTTTTCCAGTCAAATGTTGAGAGTGAAAATCAGGATGTGGTGTTCCTCTGACGCTCACTTGAACTAAAAGCATTTGAGCTGCACAAAGTGTGAAATGAGAGAGGAAGCAGTGAATCTCCAAACTGCTGACAGACTTTCACACATTATTGTCCAGTGAAAATCAGCTTTTTGTGCAGCCACACTTGATCCTGATTTGAGTCTTTAAGTCCTGTTCTAGTGATGAAATGAGAACTTCCTTCATCTTGTGTGTGATGGAGAAGAATAAAGGGCTGTGGCTAAAAATCCTGACTCTGAGTTCTTCATTACAAACACACATTCTATCAGCTGGTTATTATTCATCTGCTTTATTCTGCTCAACATGGAACAGGGTTGTACAAAATCAGTCCAAAAATAAATGCCCATCTCAGTGTGACTAAAAGGTTCCTCTCTCTGATTGGATCATTTGATCAACTTTGAACTATTTCCAGTGAAACAACAGAGAAGCTCAGAGAATCTCTCCTCATCAATCAGAGCCTTTTAGACAAACTGTCTCCTGGACGCTAATCGGGAGGACCGGGACAATTCCTGAATCATGATATCAGGATTTCTGTAAATTTACCTCAATAATATGAATGTTTAGGTTCAGACTGTGCAATGATATTTATGATGTGAGTTTACCTGATTAAAGTGTATGACTCTGCACTACAATATTATTTATGATTGAAATTGACATCATTAATATAATATTTAGGGCTATAAAATGTAAATTCACTGAACTCATTTGGATTTATTGAAGTGAGACTCTACAATATTATTTGACACAAATCTAAATCAACATTTGAATCATTTTTACTCCAGACCTTTACTGGACTGATTTAAATATTAAAATCCCTCCTTTCTAATCCTCTGCTGTACGTTCAAACCTGAAACACACACGTATGTGTTTGAAGGAACTTCTGCAGAGTCCTGGTTCCACAACATGATGATAGAATTCTAGACTAACTTTAACAGAAGCTGCCTGAGAGTATACAGCTTTTTAACTTAGATTTCTGCAGTCATTTAATGAGAGATATCAGCAAAAATTAAGTGTTCATCTGATGAACTTCATTGTCTAAAACATCCAGATTTGGAGCTCATATCTTTGGCAGCTGTAAAGTTTCTGCTCCTTCAAAGTTCACAACACCATGAATGAATTCCTGAAACACTCTCAGTGCTGGAGAGCGTTTGATGCTGAAGCAGTGAGCAGTTTTTCTGTTTCTTCTCTGGAAATGCACAATGAGGGACGTCTGCAGCGACTGAGAAAGAGTCTCACCACATCCTCACATGAGGAAAAAGACTTTATTGAAGACGACAATGAGGAAAACTATCAGACAGCAGACGGAAGCATTCAAGGTGAGCTCTGAACAGGAATTCAATCATTTCAGTCTGTAGCTGCTGAATTCATGGAGGAATCATCTGCCACTAGAGAGGAAGACCATCAAACATCTACGTCAGCTGATGGAAGTCCAGGAGTCTCACACAGTGAAGACCTGGAACCTGATTGGACGGCCTCCTATTCAGCCACATGTGTGAACAAATGCCTCTAAGTTGGTTTGTTTTCTAAAATAATCTAGTTTGAGTCCTAATCTCTGCCTGTGTGTTTGCTTCTTTACTCCGCTATTAACAGTTTAGGCTGTTAGATTGTTCCAGACGAGTACCAGATCCTTCAGAGCTGTTCTACCAGCAGCCTGACAGGAAGAACTCCAACAGCTACTGAATGTTCCTGTGGTTCACTCAAGGCTACAGGAGAAGTCCTATAGCAGTGATGAGAGAGGAGGTTACTGAATACAAGAAGAAAAGAGTGGAGCTGGAAGAACAGGTGGGAAAAGTGCAGAAAGAAGTGAAGACACTGACTGAGAAATGACACCAACAAGAAAGGTAGAAGAGAAGGTGGAATCTGAGAGTCAAAGGGCTGAAAGAAAAGGAACATGAAAAGATGAGAGGAACGCTGATCTCTCTTCTCTCCAAAATGTCTCCAGGAGTGCCATGGTCAATAGAGGACATGGTGGACAGCGTTCATCACATCGGGAAGAAAGAGCAAAACCACAGCAGGCAGCTCATGGTTCAGTTTGTGAAGCGTGAATGCAGAAATGAAATGTGGATGCTGTCAAAAGGCTGTGAGATGTGTAGAAAAGCTGAAGAAGATTTAAGAACAGAAGACAGAGCAATGCAGGAGCTGATGTGGCCTGTCAGGATTCTGCATCTGTTGGTACCTTTTCCTGTTTTTCCTTCTGTGTTGTCTGGTATCTCTGTCTCCCTCTGTCTGCTGCTTTCTGCTTTCTCTGCACTTGGTCTCCGATTGTTGTCACCTGACACAATCAGCTCAGATTCATTTCACCTGTTCTTCCCCTCTGTATTTAAGCCTGGCCATTGTTCTCAGTGGTTGCTGGCTCATAGTCTTGGACTCACCTTGTTCCCGTCTCCGTTCTCTCCTTTCCCCTGGATTATATCTGCTCACAGGATTGCTCTGTTTTTCCCCGTTTAAGGATTTACACTTCTGGACTCAGTGACTTTTGTTTGGCTTTCAGTTTGTTTATTCGCCACCTGCCATAGTTCCTTGTGTGTGAGTACTCTTCCTCCGTTCTGTTGTTTTCCGCTGTTTAGTTTGATTGAAGCCACCTCAGTCTTGTTTTCAGTTGTTTTGTTTTAATAAACCTTTTTTGCATAAAGATAGGCCACCTGTCTATTGTGTCTGCATCTGGGTTCACCACACTCCACATCCTTGACATGGCCGAAGGTAAAAGAAGCCAGAGATCAGGAAAAGAGAGCAGACTTTGATAGGAGGAGTCCAGATATTCCCAGAGAAAATGAAAAGAGATGGAAATATGTGTTCTGGTTCCTTAATAGACCCAAACGAGACTCGGAGTTTATTTTCAGGGATCAACAGAACAGTTACTTTCTTCATCCAAACTCACAGCCTGAGTGAAGCGACTTATTGTTACTGAATATTATGTTCACATGTTCAAAGTTGTCTTTGATTTCCTTAAATACCAGGAGACTAAAGACAGCACTAAAAGAAAGGCTGGATTTTTATTTTACAAAGGACTACAGGCACAATGTGTGTTTGTTTTTTACAAGAGACTCATGTCACTGAAGAGGATTTAATATTTTGGACATAAGCGTCAGTTTAGAGGGGGGACAGCAGGGACGTGTCCCCTCCACTTTCTGTCAGGGGTCATTTTGTCTCCACCACATTCAAATTCTTCACATGTAAGCCCTTGTAACCCCAGTTATTTTCAGCAGTATAGAAAATTCCAACGCTCCTGAACGCACCATCCGCACTCGGCCGAGAGTTGCACAGACATGCAGCACACCTTCGTGAGGTTTAAAAAAAAAAAAAAAAAGTGCAGATGCTAAATTTGCGCCTGTGCCAAGTGAAAGCTCCGACCCAGGGTGTGCATTTCCATCTGACAATGGTTGTGGTGAGTTTGAAAACTTGTTTGCTTGTTTAACCCTGTGATTATCATATTTAACCCTAGAACACTAATGTCGGGTGATTTTTCACCCACACAATTCTTGTCATGTGATTTTCATTGTGTTGCCATTGTCTGAGTTTCATGGGTCCTTGGGTAGCTTCAGGCTGCTCACTGATGTTATTAATTGCATGTTTGTTTCCCTCCTCCCATCTATGGTTTTTTCAAGAGGCATGCGTTTGGGTGATTTTCACCCGACTTTAGTGATAGAGAGTAACATATTTTATGGGTGGAATTTACCAGACGTTAGTGTTTGTGTGTTTAAATCAGGCGCTCTTTGCACTTTTCAAGGGAAACAACATTCAGGCCGGCCACATTCTCTGCCCCATTTCATCCACATGACCGCATGACCCTTGTGGGGACGATGAAAGCAAACAAAAGAGAGATCCCACATGTGATGAAAGATAAAGAAAATCGCATACCAGACTCCAGTACTTTTCTTTTCACCAAAGACCTAACTTTGGTGTCCTCCTTCTGTGACGAAGCTTCAAAAAAGAAGCTTGTCCTACTCTTGTCATCCATGCACACACAACCAAGTATTGGACCCACTCACAAGCCTGAAGTGATGGAATTTTACAACCAAACGAAGGGAGGTGTTGATACTTTCGACCAGATGTGTGCTCAATACGGCTGTGGAAGAAAAACCAAGAGGTGGCCACTGTGTGCTATATGGCATGATGAATGCTGGTGTGATAAACTCATGGCTCATTCACAAGGAGAATGCCGTGAAGAGAGGTGACACACAAATGAAGAGGAGGCAGTATATGCAGGCTTTGGCAATGGCACTCATCAAGCCATGGGCAGAGCAGAGGCTCCCCACTTCAAGTCTGTCACGTTAGCTCAAAATCCTCATCTGCAGCGTGTGCGACATCCCTACACCTAGCACTCCTGCGGGTGAGGTTGGACCAGTGGCAGCAGAAAGCGGAGGTCCCTTAGTGAGGTGTGCTGACTGTCCCACAGGCTCGGACAGCAAGACACGACACAGGTGTCATGTCTGCTGTCGACCAGTGTGTCCTCGCCATTACTACCCTGCCTGTACCAACTGCATGTAAGGCATAAGGTAAGTTAAGAGTTATCCCAGAATTTGCATGTAATCATTAATTAGTATAATGGCTATGAATAAACATCACCTAATGGTAATTTCCAAGGAAATTCATATAGTCAAAAAAATTTGGTCATTTTTTCCCTCTCAAAAAATGCCATTTTTTGTCTCTCTCTCCCACAGTTGTCAATGATGCAATAAGACTGTGCCTTCACCAGACAAGGCTCACATGTCCTAGGAATGGGTGGACCGAAGAGGAACTTTCCAGCTCCATTTTTTTTTTTGTTCTGAAATTTATCGTTCAGGATTGGTAGTGTCTACGGATACGGGTTCGTATCCGTAGCCCACAGGCTACGGGTACGGCACTTTCCATTTGCCAGACAGATACGGACCCGTACGCGAGTCTCGCGAGTCAAGAAGCTGCTAACCACTGCAAACTGTTGAAAGGTAAGCAAAGGTTAAGGTTAGGATTAGTGTTAGGGTCAGGTTTAGGGTCCGTACCTGTCGTACCGATGCTACGGGTCCGTACAGCTAGCGTCTACCGGGAGTCACGTGACCAGATCTCGCGTATCTGATTGGCAAATGGCAAAGTGCCGTATCCGTAGTCCACAGGCTACGGGTACGGGTTCGTACCTCGAGCAACAACCTTCAGGATTACCTGTTTTTTCAATAATTTTGTTGTCTTTTTAAAGGGTAAAAGCATGTTGAGGCACACGGGTTCGTATATCACGAAGTGAGAGACGTGTTGTTCCCGTACAATAATCCAAATTTTATTTACACAACTAATTAAAATCAGTTAACACATAATAAAATAAGGGTAAAAGGGGTGCAAAGGGTCAGAGGTCTGCTTACCATGTAGCGGTGTGTCGACGGAGGGGAGGAACAGGGCCCAGGGAGAGGTCACCAAGTGAATAAAGAAAAATCACACACACGTGCAAAACTAAACCAAAAAAAACAAGGTTCACACATCACACGGGGAGGATACCACCACCGACGACACCACGTCCCGACCACAGGTACACAGCCTCTGGAACATAGAAGAAAATCAGTGGAGAACACAGAAACAAAAAGAACTAAACTAATAACCAATCAGAATGAATATTTTAACCAAGAAAACAAATGTCAAAAAAACAAATGAAGCTCAGAATAAGAACAGAAAAAAACAAATCAATACTAGTTGGACATTAAACCAATAAGGGGCATAAGGCAAAACAGAAAAACCACAAAACCCAAATAATGTCCAACAAATAACACTATGTCCCCACTGTGGGTGCAGACAAAAAGACAGACAAGGCAACAATTAAAATCACAGAGCTAAACACAGTTAAAAATAACCCAGTTCATAACTCGCTTGGTCCGAACCCGGCTGACACCGGATAGAGGTAGGCCAGGCGAGTGAGGCAGAGAGATAGCAGCAGCTAGCCCCGGTTAGCCGTGTAGCAGGCCACAGATACACGGCCGGGCGAAGCGAAGCACAGCGGTACACATGCAGTACACAAAGCAGCAAGCAAAGCAGCAGCGGTGTTACAAACAGGACAATTAGTTATGCTCAACACAAAAGGAACTGAACCTACCTCTGTACAGCAGCGTCACACACACACACACACACACACACACACACACACACACACACACACACACACACACACACACACACACACACACACACACACACACGACAGGGAGAGCACGTCAGAAGCCGCTCCAGCCGCTACGGCTTCCTACAATTGTAAAAACATTTACCATACAGGCAGACTCCAAACTGTAATAAACCAGACAAAAGAGGTAAAGACCCTACCTTTGGCAACACATACATGGCTACACAACACCAAGCAGAGTAACGCGCCAAATGTTTTGAACGCCGGTGAGAGCAGCAGGGCGAGCAGCCGGAAGGGGCGTGTCTTCAGCCTCAGCAGAAGAGAAAGAAGGTATAGACCCCTTTCACATGACGTATGCATACTTAATGAGGCAGCTGCGCGCGCAGACCCGGTTCAAAACAAAGCCTGTTTACCTGGCCAAGTCGTGATATTGCAAGCACATATTACGCTAAATATGCCTTCTTGTTGTGCTGTCGGCTGTCAGAATCGTAGTAAAGCAGATGATATGGCAGCTGTGACAGCGACCAGGTGGAACTTGCTTTGTTACCGCGGCTAAACGTTTGGTTTACTTAATACTGATTTCCGTGTTCTCCGGAGCAGTCGTTACGTTGATATCACAGTTCCTGGTGATGTACCGGAGAAGCCCTGAGCCCGTTAGCAGGACAGTGCAGTATGTCAAAGCAGTGCCTGATAACGCATTGAAGGATTACTTTAACTCGTTGCGCTTCAGTGTCCCACCTGTGGTACACTTTGAGATCTGCATAAGCAATTAGCTGAATGTCTGAAACTGCAAACGCGATTATACAAACACTATACGCCGATGGAAAGCTTAGATTCTCATGAATCCGCCGGTATAAACCACTTTCAGATGTGATTACCACAGCGGGTAATATAAACACATTTGTCTGACAAACAACGAATATCCATCTATCCGTTCTCTATTCACGGCTTCAACGCACACAGCGCGACTCACATTTCCGGGTCCATTATTACACACAGATGAAAATATTCCACAAAAAACGGCCATAATCCAACCTTGGACATCCAGACGAAACAAGCCAGTTTCATATTTTGTCCAAAACATGTCTTGAAGTCGACATATACTCCGCGAATAGGTCGTTTTCAAGGAAATGCACCTCGCGATGCGCGTCCAATATTCCCTGTTTTTCTCGTCATATTTTTATTTATAAATAGAATATTAGCGAGTTTTCTGTACTGAAAATGGCTGGAATTGACTGCAGCTTAAAGGGTTTTAATACCCAACATGCCGAACCAGGCCAGCAGCAACAGGACAGCACATCATCTGCTGCATCCAAACAGCAAGAGGCCGTGTCCGGCAGGCAGCAGGAGGCGGCTGTCGGCGGCGGCAGTCCCAAAAAACAGCCGCCACCGCCTTCTCAAAGCGAGCCCATTGATGCGGCCAAAGCCGAGACGTGCAATTTCCTAAACGCTATCTTTCTGTTCTTGTTCAGGGAACTCCGAGACACCCCAGTCGTCAGACACTGGCTCACCCATTAAATTAAAGTGGAATGTGGAGGAGCTCCTGCACCGGGTCTGCGCGCGCATACCTTGTGTTAGTAAACACTGCAAGGGGTCTATACGTACAGCTCATCTCTGGGTGACAGCACAGTAGATTATTTCATCACAGACCTCAGCCTAATGTCCATCAGAGCGTTCACAGTAAGCAGACTAACCCCCCTTTCAGACCACAGCAAAACTACACTATACCTCAAAAGACCAAAATCTAACCTAGAGGAACCACAGCAATCCAAACTACACCCAATAAAAACCTGCTATAAATGGAGGGAGAACAGTGCAGAAACATACCAAAATGCCATTAGTCAACAAACCGTACAAACTCTCCTAGACCAGTATCTCAGTACATCATTTCAACTTAGCCGTGAAGGTGTAAACGAGGCAGTAGAAAGCCTAAATAATATTTTTGACCTTTCAGCTTCCTTATCAAACCTCAAGGCCTCAAACAGAAAACCTACAAACAATTAAAAACATGACAAATGGTTTGATAATGAATGCAAAAATCTGAGAAAACAATTAAGGAACCTGTCAAACCTAAAACACAGAGAACCAGACAACCCAAACACACGCCGGCAATATAATGAAACATTAAAACAGTATAAAAACACAGTAAGAAAAAAGAGAGATCAACATGTTAAAGACCAGCTCCATGCCATTGAGGTGTCCATAAATACAAATAAATTCTGGGATAATTGGAACACACTAAATAAACAGAAACAAGATGATCTACCCATTCAAAATGGTGACGTGTGGGTAAATCATTTCACAAATCTATTTGGACCAATAGAAACAAATGAAGACCAAAAACACATTATCAATAAACTGCACAGTTTAGAATCAGCTATAAAGGATTGCCAAAACCCATTAGACTCCCCCATCACACTAAAAGAGCTACAAGACAAGATACATTCTCTAGAAACCAAGAAAGCATGTGGCACTGATGGCATCCTAAACGAAATGATTAAATTCACAGACCACAAATTCCAGCGAGCCATACTGAAACTTTTCAACACTGTCCTCAACGCCGGGATCTTCCCGGACGTTTGGAACAAAGGACTAATAACACCACTTCACAAGAGCGGAGACAAACTGGACCCCAACAACTACCGTGGAATCTGTGTCAACAGCAACCTCGGTAAAATCCTCTGCATGATTATAAACCACCGGTTCCTTCACCTCCTCACACAAAATAATGTCCTGAGCAAATCTCAAATTGGCTTTTTACCAAATTACTGCACAACTGATCACATTTTTACCCTCAGCACCCTGATAGAAAACAAACAAGTAAAAAGAAAGGCAAACTATTCTCCTGTTTCGTAGACTTCAAAAAAGCATTCGATTCAATCTGGCACCAGGGTCTGCTGTACAAATTACTACAAAGTGAAATAGGAGGGAAAACTTATGACATTATAAAGTCAATGTACACACACAACAAGTGTGCCGTTAAGATGGGCAACAAACACACAGGCTTCTTCCCTCAGAGAAGGGGGGTCAGACAGGGATGCAGTCTGAGCCCAACCCTCTTCAGCATTTACATCAATGAACTGGCAGAAGCTCTGGAGCAGTCTGCAGCACCAGGTATCACACTGGCAGACACAGAGGTCAAATGCCTGCTGTTTGCTGATGACCTGGTGCTGCTGTCACCAACTAAAGAAGGGTTACAACAACACCTCAATCTTCTGCACAAGTTCTCCCAGACATGGGCCCTGACAGTAAACCAGTCCAAAACAAAAATAATGACATTCCAAAAAGGACCCAGCCCACTGCATTCCAAACACACATTTCACCTAGATAAAAAGGTCCTAGAACACACTAAAAACTACACATATCTTGGACTAAACATCAGTTACACTGGAAATTTAAACAAAGCTGTGAACGATCTGAGGGACAAGGCGAGAAGAGCTTTCTACGCCATCAAAAAGAACATTAAATTAGACATCCCAATTCTAATCTGGCTCAAAATTCTGAATTCAGTTATAGAACCAATTTCTCTCTATGGTTGTGAAATCTGGGGACCAATTGTCAACCAAGATTATACAAAATGGGACAAACACCAAATTGAGACTCTGCATGCAGAACTCTGCAAATCTATTCTTCACGTTCAACGCAAAACACCAAACAATGCATGTAGAGCAGAATTAGGACAATACCCTCTAATTATTAAAATCCAGAAGGGAGCTCTAAAATTCTATGAGCACCTTCAGGAGAGTGAGCCCAGCACTCTCCACTGCAAAGCCCTCACCCACAGACGGGCTGTAAACATATGCCCCCTCAGCCAGCTGCTTCTAGGACTCTGCCCACAAACACAAGCAGAGCCACCAAACAGACAGCCAATCAGACCCAACCAAATTATAAAGAAACAGAAAGAGAAATACCTGAACCGCTGGACAGAATCCATTAAACACCAGAGAAAACTGGAAATATATTCAGCCCTAAACAGAAAATACATGGTGGCAGAATACCTGAGCACCGTGACCGACCCACAGCTCAGGAGATCCTTGACCAGGTACAGGCTCAGCGAGCACAACCTGGCCATCGAGAGAGGCCGGCACAGACAGACCTGGACCCCCCGAGAGGACAGACTGTGCCCCCACTGCACACAGGGTCAGGTGGAGACCGAACTGCACTTCCTGACCGCCTGCCCCCTGTACCAGGACCTCAGGGACACCTACTTCCCCCTCATCACACACACACACACACACACACACCGACTTTCAGAGCATACCTAACATGCTCAAACTGCCATACCTGCTCGGGGAAGTACGGCAGTGTGCAAACACGGCAGCCAGATTCGTACACGGCTGTGACGGAAAAAGGACTGAAAAACTGAAACCTCCATGAACACTTTACAGCCCTACTGCACACTTGTACTCTCAGCACTTAGAAAGTACAAAGAGACTATATATTTTTATTCTTTTTAATTTTATTCTTATTTTATAGTATTTGCACTACTGTCTTGCACTGTTTTGCACCCCAGTGAAGTGTGTTAAGCTGTTTATTTTGTGTGCTTATTTTATGTAATGCTTTGACAATGCGAATGTGTTTGTCATGCCAATAAAGCCTCTTTGAATTGAATTGAATTGAGTACAGGGGCCCCTCTCAGCTTTTATAGTGGGTGGGCGTGTTCCGATTGGCCCACAGCTCAGCGCTACCTGAGAGGACACAAAATGTCCTTAAACAGGACTCATCCTGCTACACTAGCATGTCCCAGTGCACAAACACAAAGCTAGCTGGGCTCATTTTAAAGACATGAAGGTTGAAGTGAAGCAGAGCTCCTGGCAGCCACACTTTGGACAAAATGCAGGAAAAGAAAAAGAAAAGTGGGAGAAACATGGAGCTCTGAGCAGCACAACTTTCTGACATCTACAAACGCTCCCTCAGAGTTGCTTTGACCCTCGTGTCGTCCTGAGGCTCAGATTGACCCGTTTGAAAGTTTAAAATGTGGAGAAAAATAGAGATTTCCACAGTGAAACTTCTGATGTCCACATTTTAACATTTCTGGGGAATTTTTGAACATTTTTTGGTGGAAAAAAGAAATGTTTCTAAAGAACATTCACATAAAATCAACCAAAATCCAGTAAATTCTCTGGATTTTGGTTGATTTTTATGTGAATGTTCTTAAAGAAAATAGAAGTTTTACTGATAAATATGGAATCACTTTAGATACTTTTAGGATTTTTTGGAAGATTTTTACTCATTTTTTGAAAATATTTATAAGAATTTTTTGCCAAATTAAGGGGATTTCTCTTTTTTTAAATAAAACTTTTAAGGAATTATTGTAATTTTCTTCCTGAAGGTTTTACACATTTTCAGAATTTTGGTGAATTTTTTTTTGCTGAATTTCTGGATTTTTTTCAGAGCAGGAAACAATATTTTTGGTGAATGAAGAAAACAGGAGAGTTAAAGTCAGACAATGGCGTTGGTTCTTCTGGAAGTAAATGTGAATTTTTCCAACATAAAGTGAGAGAAAACTCAGTAGATTGTGGTCAAAGAATGTGTCAGAAAGCCAAAGAATGAGAAAGACAGTTGATGAATGATATGAATGAGTGTTGTAAAATGAATGTGTTCTCTGATAGGAAGAAAGAAGAAGTGATTGGGTTCCAATCTAAAGGAGATGAATTGGATTGGAATAAAGCACCAGGTGCATTTCTAGCATCCAGAGCTAAATGGATGGAAGATGGGGAGAAAAACAGTTCCTATTTCAGTGGATTAGAGAGAAATGCAATCAGCCTCTAAATGTTGATGATCAAACTGGGAGCAATCCAGAAGAAAGAGCAGATGAAAGATTTAGATTCTATCAGCATTTACATTCAGCAGCTTTTCTTTCAAAGTCAAAGCATTTCTTCCTCAGACTGACTTTAAAAGCACGTGTTTGGAGAGATTGATAGAGCTGGAATGAAAATGTCTTTGGGGAAATCAGCGGCTCCAGATGGACTTACAACCAACTTTGATCCGTTTTTCTGGGCTGATATCAGAGAATGACTGTTTGAAACATTCAAAGAAGCTTTCAATCAGGGAGTCACACTCATTTTAGTTCAGGTTCCACATTTAGCCCAGTTTGATCTCAAGTGGGCCGGACCGCTTTTTACTACAGGATCAAAACCACAAAAGTCAGATTAGAAAAGACAAAAAATGAGACAAAAACCAGACAAAATATTGTGAAAATGAGACAGAAAAGGACAAAAGAACAATCTAGTGTTTGACTTTGTGATCATGGTCTAGAAATGATTTTAAATGGATACTTTGACTCATTTACAATCTGCAGTTCATGTCTTCTCTGGAATTTGGACACTTTGATGATGATTGATGGATTGTGCTCATTTGGTAGAGGATGCTGCTTTTACACTCTTTCTACATTCATTGAAAGCTTCTGACAAGCTTCAACACCACTTTATTTGACATTCACTGCATTATTTTGGATTGAAAATTCATTCATATGCTCTCAATGTTGTCCAGCAGAATTCCTTCAATGTGGAACTACTAGAAGATGAGATGTTAACAGGAGCAAACACCAAGGAGACCCATCAGTCCTCTGCTGTTTATTATTAGCTCTGGATATCAACCCTCCTGTTGGCTTCATTTACGGCACCAAAAAACAGGAAAAAAATCCAGAAATTCAGCAAAAAAATTCACCAAATTTATGGAAATATGCAAAAACCTTCAGGAAGAAAATTAAAATAATTCCTTAAAACTTTTATTTTAAAAATAAAACAAAATCCCCCAAATTTGACAAGAAAATTCTTGTAAATATTTTCAAAAAATGAGTAAAAATCTTCTAAAAAAAATCCTCAATATATCTAAAGTGATTCCATATTTATCAGTAAAACTTCTGATATTTTCTTTAAGAACATTCACATAAAAATCAACCAAAATCCAGAGAATTTACTGGATTTTGGTTGATTTTTATGTGAATGTTCTTTAGAAACATTTCTTCTTTTTCCAACAAAAAATGTTCAAAAATTTCCCAAAAATGTTAAAATGTGGACATCAGAAGTTTCACTGTGAAAATATTTATTATTTTCCACATTTTCAAACTTTAAAACGACACGAGGGTTAAAATAATGAAACTCTAAAACCATTTAATAACGACACAGTCAGCAGATGATCCAACATTATTTTAAAGCTGTGTGTATTTTCCAGAAGCCTCAGGGTTTGATTGAAACGAAATGTGAGATCTGATCCATTCACCAGAAAACACAAACTTTACTTCAAAATATTCCAGTAAAAATGAGCTGAAACATTTGGTAGAAACTATCAGTAAAATATGATCAACAGGGAAACTTCTAACATTCTGATTGTTGGAAATCAAATCTAAAATCCTTGAAGATCTGCTTCCAAAGGAATCTTTGATATTTGGTAGAATATTGAGGACAGAAATGGAAGGATTTCAGGATGAATTTATCACAAAGGACTGTGGACATCTGCTTTATCAGCATCTGTGCATCCACCCCCAGCTATGAATCTGCTGCTGGTCTGATAATGTATCATACTGTTACCGATATCTGTAAATACAGACTGTGTGAATGACAGCTTTGCAGTTCTTTGCACCATTTAATTAATGGGCTGCATTTGGCATTAAATAATTTACATCTAAACCTGCAACACAGGAAGCAGCCTGGGAGAAATGCCTGCTTTTGAATGCATGTTTTCTTTTCTTTTTTTTGCTGTTGTTGTTTCAGCTGCACTACCCACAGATTATAGGCTGCTGTTTCAGTCTGGCTCTCCTGGAGCTTTTTGGTGTGAAAATTCCTCAGAGTCCTTCTCAGGTCGTTTCAGATTCATCCCACCCATGCAGTCACACTGACTCGTGGATTACCATTTTCTTTGTTAGGCTAATTGCATTATTGTGGCTTTTTAAAAATCCAGTAGGTGGTGTGTGAGCCGGTGAATGAATGTACAATCACTTATGGATGAGATTTATTTCTTCACATGTAAATGAAATGCTTCGTTTTCACCGTCTGCTGTGAAGTTTCCACAGTCTGGATGGGACACTTTAAATCATTTCACAGTGAGAATTGATTAGGTGTGGATTTTTATTAGCATTTGTAATAAATGTAATCTCAGTATTATCCTGCAGTGGCCTCGGGTTATTTCCTGATATCGCAACGTCATGCCAGAAATTCATTAATTGGTGACTGATGTGCCATTTCTCAAAAGCTGAGTGACAAAGATAATGCTGCAAAGTCCCTTCTTGCTGATGTCATCTTTTAAATAGACCAGGCCCATGTAACCTAACACCTTGGTGGGAATGCACTCAGTCAAGCCTATTGTTTCTGCTCACATACAGTTTCTTGTGTGAGATAAGTATGGCCTGGCTGCAGAGAGAACAACAAGGCCTTAAAAGCGTGGATGAGACATCGACTGTCAACGCCTCGGTTTGTCAGATTCTTAACCAGATTCGTGCTCAAGCAGCGCCAAAGTTGACGAGAATGAACATTGTAAACAGCAGTGTGTACGTGTGGTGGCTTTCCAGTAAGATATGGTTTCTGATATCACATCATCCCAGACTAATATTCAGACTATTAGTCAGGATGTGATGAGCTGAGCTGGTGCCTGCTGTGATTCATGTAGCAGCTTCTGAACAGGCAGCATAAATGTTATGGCACAGAGGATGTGAGTCAGGACAGAGAGAATCCAGTTCACTGGGCCATTACTGCAGCTGAAAGGAAGAGGAGGAAGTTGGTTTGAAGATTTGTCACCATAAGATCTCTCTGTTTTAGAAAGGGGGTGGGTTCCTCTCAGGAATGTGAAAAGACCTGGGTGTTGGGAAGGTTTTTCCCCTATAAATAAGACTAACTAGTCACAAGATTCAGTGTTTGAGGGACAGCTAGTTCTATAGTATGGACGCACAGAAGGCACAATGTTAATGTTCTGTTTGGATCACTTCATGTATTTAATTAAGGTGATAGTTTTAAAAGTTCAATTAAAAAACCTTTAAAATCTGTATGTTTTTTTTAAAGTAAAATAACAGCAAATATCTGTAATTTTTTAGTTTGAAATAAAAGTGCATTTTTACATTCACACATTATATAATAATAAATTATTATTTGTATAAAATATCATTTTTGTGTGTTTCTCTTTACAATCAACATGTAAATTAATACTTTTTTCTAGGATTTTACTGGAAATTATTGGTAGTTTAACAAAAAAAAGTGAAGTTATGTAAAACATTTTTAAAATATGTAGAATGTTTTTATTTTACAATTTAAAAATTGTGTAAGATAATAAAATGTTACATTTTTAGGATTTGGATATCTTTAAAATGTTGTTTTGTAGTTTTTGTGTGTTTTGTTGATTTCAATCATTTAATTCAGTAGGTACTATTTTACAGCCAAATGTTATAAAAGGACAAATCACAATTTAAAAAAAACAGACTTTTGATGTGGACATTTTGCGCAGCCTGTTTTTCACAGTTAATATGTGAATTTTAAAAATAAATCTGGGATTTTTCCTCGTTATTATTTGTAATTCTGTAAAATGATTAACTATTGCAGTTTTTAAAAAAGTTTTTTAAAAATGTATTTTTTCAGTATATGGAATATTGGCTAATATGAAAACCAAAAATAGTGCAAAAACTTCCAGTCTTCACCATAGTTATTATTGAAAACCAGCATTATGAGCTAAAGTGGTTGTTCAGTGGCTAAATCTGCATCATGCATGTGCTGAGCCACAGGTTTGTGCAGAGCAACAGGTCAATCAGAAAGCGACCCTCTTCTCTTTGTTGTCCCTCATCCTCCCAACATGCTCTGGTTGGTTCCTTATTTCACTTCAAATCTTTTGACTGCATCTAAAGTTCTGCTTAAAGCTCATTTGGGGCAGTTGTCCTACTCAGGCACTCATCAGCGGTGCTGGGAGGTGATACATCCATCTGCGCCTGTGACGGCCGCTAATCCTTGACAATTGTGCCCCTCTGGCACCGTATCCGTTGCACTGCTGGTTGTGTGATACAAGAGGCTCCCATCCTTTGTCCTTGAAATTGTTTGAATTAGCACAACGGCGGGGGCTGGGGTTGCAAACATCAGAGTTACTCAAAAGGATTGACAAAATCACATGAGCATGATAGCTTGGAGGTGGTAGACGTGTTTGACAGATAATCAGCAGTAAAATCGATACAAGTGACAGATATAGAATCAGTGCAGCCCTTTGAATGAGTCTAACTTTGGACCTCTGCTAGTGTGCTGTGCAGCACAGTGGGCAATGTTTGATCAGTGGTTTATGTCAGAACTGATCCCCTGTAGAAGATGGACTTGTAGTGTGTTTTTAAGGGATCACTTCTATTAAAATCTGGCCTAAGTTGCCTTATGCCTTTATACCTTATTTACCTTTATGAAACATGTTTGCACTTTTATTCAAATCAAAATCAAATTAAATCAAGCTTTATTGTCATTTAGCTGTAAATACAGCAGAAGTGCACACAAGATGAGCGAATGTTTCTTCAGGATCCAATTTGAAACAATTAAACTTTACAGTAGAGAAAAAAAAACTTCACTTCATTTTAGTTCATGTTTTTCTACTTCATTTATCTTTAACATGCTCATTTTTCCCAGACAGAGCTATACAATGCAGTACTACACGATAAACATTTACAAAATGAACATTTACTGAAAGCTTTGTGTTGGTGCACAATGTTGTATTATATTACACCACTAACACATCATTCTGGGACATTAATGTTCATGCTTTTAATCTTGTTACTGCTTTAGAACTGCTAACTGCCTGATTTACTCTAAAGAAGCTTGTGTCTACATTTATTCACTGAATTTAAAGTCATTTTTTCTATTCCATTTATCTAGTGAATCCTTTTTAATAAGTCCTTAAAATGTGTTGTACTGTTTATGATTGATTTCCTTCTTTTATTTCAACTTTAAAAAAAAAAGATTTATAAACCTATTGTATTTTGACTGATGCACAACAACACAACAAGCCCTCAAAACTAATTTTTCACTTCCAGCACTCATTGCAAAACTCTCAAACCTGTTGTGCTTGTTGATCCATGATCCACTGAACAAATGCTAAGTAGGTGTGTGTGGCTGCATGTATGAGTGTGTGAGCTTAGATAAGCCACATGCAATCACTCGTCCCACCACCAAACTTGCAACATGTCCTAGTTGGACCTCCCAGCAGCTGCCCAGCCCTGTCAGCAAGAGGTGACTAGAAGAAAAGTCTTTACGTGATCCTAGATCCAAGCAGATCATGTGACCTCTAAAACGCTGCTATAATCCAATGTCCAAGTCTGTTGTGCAGGTCACTTTGTCTTGGTAAGTTAAGTCTAGGAATTTCTGTGCCATGCCGGTCAAAGCATTAGCAGCAGTTCTTGACAGGGAGAAGAAGTGGTTGACATTTGGAGCAACATTTGCCAGACAGCTCCACGGTATGTTTCTATGGATTGAAAGTGGAGGTAAAGTAAACTTAGATTAGCCATTTATGTAAATGCTCACACCCACTTCCAAATTCAGCTCTCCTAAGTCAAATACCCATCCCCCTCATCTTCTCCTCCTCCTCCTGTCCTTACCCCAGGGGTGTCCAAACTTTTTTCACTGAGGGCCACATACATAAAAATATAGGAGGGGCTGGACCACTTACTAGAAATTAAGTATATAGCCTTAACTTTAGTCTGTTAAAGTTAGAATAATCAACTAAAAGTGGTCAAATATGTTATATTGTTGAATATAATTAAAGACAAAACTGCCTTCATCACATCTTTCCATAAATGGATCTTTATTGATTTATTCAGAAAAAGCTTTAGTCGCTCATTCTCAGAACAGCAGCCTCAGAGAATTAAAGAGCACAAATAAATAGAATGCACCTTTTCTCTCAGAACACTGTCTATGCCTCACCTTTCTGTCTGTCCTGTGTTTGTTTTATGTTTCACTTGGGTGTGCACAGCCCTCAATGGCATAATGCAGGAAACAGCTTGAAATAAACATGATCGGTTAATTTGCCATGAGGGCAGGTGATGGTCACAGTCACAAAGAAGAAAAAAATTGCATGAAGCTTAAGTAATGACGCCATGGTTGGTTGGTGTCATTTTTGAGCGGATTTACAGACAAAAAAAAAAAAAGAACAGCAGCCTCAGATTTATTCTTAGACAGAAGATTTACAGTCGAGAAAAATACTAAAGGGGACAATGGGACAGGTAAATTTCAAGCTTGTTATTTCAGTTGCAACACACCTATTAACGTTAGTTTGAAACGGTTAACATTAACAGACTGAACTGGACTTAATAACAGGAGTGCATATAATTTTAGTAAGTTATTCTTGTGAGTATCAGCTGCGCTGGGTATGTAAATCGGGCCATCCAGCTGCGGTGCTGATCCGACGCCGCTCGTGCCAAAAATCCGGACAAATGTCACTTGATCAAGGAGCAAATCTGCATCACATGAGATCAGCTGACTTTGGGTGTGCAGTGTGTGCGCTGTGCACAGCGGTGTGGGAACGACCTGCTTCGCCTGCTGCCTCCGTGACCCGGCCCCGGATAAGTGGAAGAAAATGGATGGATAGATGGAGAACAGAAATTAGTACCACAGGAGTTCTCATGGCCAAGTGGTTAAGGTGATGGACTAGAAATTCACTGGGGTCTCCCCATGCAGGTTTGAAAACATTGAACTGTTTTCTGCTGTGGCAGTAAGACATAGGTTGAAAATCCCCTCCAAACAGTTAATCCTGGCCATCTATGAAATTAGAAGAGATGATGATATTTAACTGATGATCTTATTATGAGCAAGTCTGAATATCATGTCAGTTCTGCAAAGTCATTCACCTTCTATGTACAGGATGTGAGTGATGGCTTCAATTGTTATACGTTTCCTTCTACAGTGCATGTTTGAGGCCCCAGCTTCAGACTATGACATGCCCATCAGTTTCTTTCTGCAAGACACAAAGATCAACCTTCAGACTGAGAAACAGAAACATTACAGAATATGATACTATTCACATTCTGTGACAAAGTGTTTAGTTGTGTCAGTTAAACCATTACAAACATTAAGCACACAACATTTCATTACCAGCACACATGCAATGGCCGGGAATCGAACCCGGGTCAACTGCTTGGAAGGCAGCTATGCTCACCACTATACCACCATCGCTATGAAATGGACTGTTTTTGTGTGCTCTCAGGAGTTCAAACGGATAAGAGAAGCAGGTGCAGAGAAAAGGGAGGAAATGAACATCAGCCAGAAGCCCTGATCTCTGTCACGACACACAACATCTTAGTATTTTCTACAGCAAAACAACCTGATGAAAATGAAACTAAATCTTGAATCATTCTCGAAGCAACTTCCACATAATGGGAAAGTGATATTGATGAGCCTATTGATTCCACATTCCCATGGTCTGCAGTCTTTTTTTATAACTTTCTTTTCAGACTTTGGCTAGAGTCATTTTGTTGTTTATAGCCTGTATTATATTTTGAACTGCTGGTATTGATTTCAGATTGTCCTTTGGTGCACTGGAATTATACAGGGTAAACTAACTTTATTTTGTTCTGTTGTTGTGTTATAACTTAGTACTGTGTTTGATGATCTCTGTCAGATGAGAAGATGAGGTGGAGGACAGTGGAGGAAGTTCCATGGTGTAATGGTCATCACTCTGGGCTCTGGATCCTGGTGTCCCTGGACTTAATGGAGATGATAGGGGATGAAAAGTTGTGTGCATTTTTCTGACCACCAAGCCTGTCCTCCAGTACCCACCAACTTTAACCGCCACCAACAGGTGAGCAGAGACTCTGCTGACCTCAGGAGAGCTGCACGGAGCAACAGGGAGAGACGGAGCTCCAATGTTTAAGTGATTAGATAAATGTGTAAAGCAAGGGTGGGAACACGACAGATGTTTGTATGTGAAGCCAAATTTTGCGCTTTCATCACACAGAACAGAAAGCAGGAGCACAGGAGTTGTCATGGCCGAGTGGTTAAGGCGATGGACTAGAAATCCATTGGGGTCTCCCCGCGCAGGTTCAAATCCTGCTGACAATGTTTGACTCTTTTCCGCAGCGGCGATCTATGAAATAAGAAGAGATGATGTTTAACTGATGAACTCATAATAAGCGTGTGAGAAAGTCCTGATTTGAATATCATGTCATTTCTGTACAGGCACTCCCCTTTGATATAGAGGATGTGAGTGATGCTTTCAGTTGTCATATGTTTCCTCCTACAGTGCATGTATGAGGCCCCAGCTTCAGACTCTGACATCTCCATCAGTGTACTTCTTCAAGAATTTAAACCCACCAGGACTATCCAGATTACATTTAACTCTGTAAATAAACATTTTTCAGCCTGTTCAATGTTATAAATGTTGTGTTTGGCCGTTAAAGGAGGTTTTCCTCACATTTTGGTGTATTTTAACCCTTCCATGGTCTAAATTCTTTGAACAGATCTTGTGCTGTAATCAATGTCTAACTGAGTTTTTATTTTCATTGCAGTGGTTGATTTTTCCTGAACAAGATCAATGATTTTTTAATACATCTTTCTCCAGTTTTATTTGCTCTACCTGTGGGTTTCAACTATTATAACTTTTTTCATTTAATAAATGACTGATAACACACTTTGATCTTCATGTTTGTTTGCTTATTTGTTGAAAAGTGGGATTTAATTTTCCATGTTGGATAATCACAGCTTTTTTATTTGGACAATGTTTATCCTCTTCCATGGCAAAAATGAATTGTTAAAATGAAAATAGAAAAAAGATCTTTTGTAAAGCAGTAAAACTAATGTTTTTATTTTTGTTCTGATCTTTTTCTTGCCATTTTCAATTATATTCAATTAAAATATGCCCTGAAAACAAATATAAAGAACTACAACGACTGGAACAAAAAAATACATATTTTTTGTCGTGAAGACTCAGAAACAAAACTTCAAAATAATATTTTGTGTTTTAATTTATATCTGTTCTTATTATTACAGTCAGTGACCGAGTAAAACATGAACAAAATAAAGTTATAACTTGAACTTCTTTCAAACTGATTTTTCTCTGAACAATAAAAATAAAGTATGAGGTCAAAGTGTGACGGTTAGATCAACATAAACTACTAATATCCTGTTGAAGCGCTATAGAAGCGTCAGAGCAGCAGATTGTAAAGTCTGGTCCAGATAAGGAGCTCTACAGTGAGGCTGACCGTCCATCATAGCTGTCTAACCTGGACCTCACAGCTCTGAAATCGTTGGAGCTCATTTTTAATCAGCTTCATCTGGATAAACTGACCACACATTGGACATTTTTACAACCGCTTTCTCACCTCAAATCATCTGAAAACTACATTTTGTGTCACAATAACAGCAGTATTCCCAAAATACTTGTGTTTTCTCTGAAAGTTTCCTCCTCGGTCTTTGCTGCTGGTCTAAATGCATTCTGGGATATTTGGTTCCAAGTCCTCACTGGTCTGGTCTGATGATTCTCCATAATGTGGGCGGAGCCAGAACACATCCAGGTATTTCATTGGTTCTTGATCAGATGCTGCTTTGAACTGGATCAGTACTTGGTCTCTGACTGATGACGTTTTATAAGAACACCAGAACTTAAAGGGGAACTTCGGTTTTCTTTTCAACCTGAGGTCTGTTTTCATTTGTCATTTCATACATGTGAGTGATGGAGAAATGAATTTTCAACACAGCTCCAGTATTTAGCCAGGCAAGCAGCTTCGCAGCTCAGCTAGCAAAAAGTGTGGGGCGTTTTCACAAGATTTGCTTTCTAGCATCCAGAGCTTTAGATACAGACCACAACAAATAGCAATCGCCAAGTAATGTGGAGGTTTTTGTTCACTTCTCATCTGTTTTATGTTGTAAATACCAGCGGTATTTTCTCTGAATTTTTTTGGAATTAAATATAATCTAGATGGGAGATTTTCTTTGGAATTTAAGTGTTTTCTCAGTAGCATGACTGTTATGAACCATTTTAGCTCCTGTTAGCACCTTTATTTATCCCATTGTGTGGTTTCCAGACTTTATGCTAAGCTAACTGGCTGCTGGCTGTAGATATGTGCTGTCAGTCTCATCTGTGAAACATTAGCATTACATTTTTTTTTTAAGATTGCTTAAGCACGGTTTTGAAAACAGGGCTCAGAATTTCAGATCACTACACACAATTAACACAACCACACACACAATATGCACAACACCTCAGGTCCTGTGCAAAATGAAACATACCATTCAAACAAAACCTTCTTATGTTACTACATGAAACACACACATTTCATGAGGATTAATTCTGTCTGAACCAGATACACACTGCTGTGTTTAACTTCAAACACTTTTAGCAGTTCTACCTCTCAGTGGTTAGATGACTGTCAGTGAAGGACACAGAGAAAGTACAAATACACAACATGGTAAATTCACCAAACACAACACAAGATCAGTGAAAAAGTCTCCTGTGACGATTAATGGCTGCTGGTTAGAGCTTTCATGTTTTCCTGAAGCAGAAGTTTAATTCAGTGTCACTCAAAGCTTGCTGAACCAGTCACATCATGATGTCTCCTGGCTTTGTTTCATGCAAATGATAATTCAGTTCTTTTTTAAGGCCACCAATTATCCAAAATGGCCATCCCCAGCACATGAACACGGCAGCTCTTGTAGGTCAGTTGGTGTGCAGGTTAACAGGTTGGATCCAATTTTAGCAGACTTGAGCAGAAAACAGTCTACTGACGCAAACACGAGTGTTCAAAAGTTTGGGGTCACTTAGAAATGTAAAACATGAAAACCCAACTTTTGAACGGTGGTGCATGTAGATCTATAAAGTCCTCTCCAGTACTCGCTGCAGCTCAAGCACACCAGCTCACCTACGACCGCTCAAACACTGCGTTATGATTTCCATATTCTTCTGTACACTACCGTTCAAAAGTTTGGGGTCATCCAGACAATTCCATGTTCTCCATGAAAGCTCCCACTTTTATTCATGTGCTAACATAACTGCACAAGGGTTTTCTAATCATCAATGAGCCTTTCAACACCATTAGCTAACACAATGTAGCATTAGAACACAGGAGTGATGGTTGCTGGAAATGTTCCTCTGTACCCCTATGGAGATATTCCATTAAAAATCAGTCGTTTCCAACTACAATAGTCATTTACCACATTAACAAGGTCTTGACTGGATTTATCATTTATTTAATGCTATCTTCATTGAAAAAACTGATTTCAAGAAAAAGGACATTTCTAAGTGACCACAAACTTTTGAACAGTAGTGCATATTTAGATAATGTCATATTTTTTGAAATTAGCCATGTAAGATGAAATGATATTGATGATAGCTCGTGTCCTTGTTCCTCTTTTAGCACACATCACACAGTACTACAATGAATAAGAACATTCAATCATCAAATACAATCATTTTCATAACAAGCTGCTGTGGAGGCAAAACCTTTTTGTTCTTTGCAATAAATCTTTTGTTCTTTTATTCAGAGCTCTGAAGGTACAGGTGACACAGAGTGCAAAGCAGTCTATGTGTCAAGTCAAACTGGAAGGAGCTGAAAACTCAAAGGAGAAGCATTTACGCACAGGTCCTACACTCAGCTGGGGCGGAAACAATCTGCGGCTGCAGGTTTGCCACCGGCGGCAAAAAAGGGGACACACACAGCACTGAGGAGGAACTGAGAATGAATGACCGCGTTCAAACAAAGTGGCCATGAGTTTCTGTTGGGAAAGCATCAAGATCTGCGGCAAACTGTGCAGGATTGCCTTCATCTCCAAAATCCGGGTTGCAGTCGGTAAGAGCAGAATTGTGGAGACTCTAAAAGACTGTTTAAGCTGCCGATGTGTGCCACTGCAGTATGTGTTAGCATTAGCATTAGCCACGGAGTAAACTTTGTCTGTTTACCAATAATTGCCGTGTGTTTTGTAATTATTCAGTTGAAAATAAGATTGCAGGCTAATTGGTGCTAATTAGAGGGTTCCAGCTAAGACCAGTGAATTCATCCTGTTTGTAATGGTGGGTTTTTACTATGCCCTTTATTTATTTATTGGATCTGGAAAGGATTGGACTTTAAAAGCACTTTATGCACTTTAAATACTTTTAAAACCATGAAGTAAAAAGAATAAAATAGTTTTAAAAAATGCTCAGAGTAATTTGTTAAACTGTGATTCAAAATCAACTCTTTAAAATGCAGATAAATTCATGTGTGGTATAGTATTGGGTTGAATTGTCGCTTCAGTTTATGTGGTGTTGAGGTTGACAAACATAAACTGAGTGGAGTAGCATTTGCCAGTGTGGTGAAAATGTCCATGAGGAATGGTTGTTACTATTTGCTGAATACAGTGATGTGAACATTGTCCTTTTGTGTTCTGAAAGCAACTGTCTGATTGATGAGTGGAGTCCTGCTCAAACCCTGGGTAGATGAAACATCCTTTTTCAAGTGGGGAAACTGCACAAACTGTGAGAAAAATCATCAATGAGAATCACTTGTCATTGAAAGTGGGAGGACACTTGACACTATGGGAGAGTGCAAAGAACAGAGAGTGAGAGCTGCCTTTAAACAGAACACTGAGCAGTAAAATACATTCACTAACTTACAGCATGAACAGTTTTCTACCAGCAGTCCTGTCTTGAATCACCTGCAGTAGCATCTTTGTGTTCTCTTTATTCTCTTTTTCCATGTCTGTTTTCTGTCTATGCTCCTTATTTTTAACAGTTTAAGTTAATTTGTATCAGTTTTAGGTGAAAGTGAAAAGAGCTAAAAGTGAACTATTGAGTTGAAATGTGTCCTCTGTGTTGGCTGATGAACATATGGGACACTCTGACACTTGTGTATAGAGTGGTATCCTAATGAAGATGTGTTTGATGTGACAGGTGATTGGCAGGAGGAGGAGAGTCTGACGGAGGAGCAGAGGAATGTTGGCAGCCATTTAGTCTGAGCTCAACAACGGAGGAAACATGGATTCTTCACAAAAAGTGAGAAACATACCACTGTAACATTATTATCATTCATTTGTTCTTTAAAACGTCAAAAGTTGCTCCAGTTGGTTAGATGGGCCGACCAAAGCCAGGTGACGTTGGCTGGAGAGATGAAGCTCTGCAGAAGCAGCTGTACTGAGGATATAATGGTGGACTGCTAGGAAGCTGCTTGTTTTTTGTTTGAGGCTGAACTAGCTGCTGATCATACTTTCTGAAAATGTCTTACATGGTGATGAAGATGAGTAATGGAAGAAAAGTCTTGTTTTTCAAGCAAGTTGTCCAGGAAGGTAAAGAGCAGCATTTTCTTTGGTAGAGAATAATACTTTTGAGCATTGTGAGTTTACCAGCCTTTTCCTTCTCAAGAAATTCAGACAGTTGAACCCAGAAGTTTACTTACACTGTATAAACGACACATAACCCTTTTTTAAATTTACACGATCTGACATTAAATCTGGCAATGCTTCTCTTGTTTTATGTCGGTTAAGATGACCAAAATTATCTTTAAATGCCAGAATAACGAAAGAAAGATTTTTTTTTTTTTTAGAGAATTTTTATTACTTTCTTCACAATCAGAAGTTTGCATACACTAAGATTGCTATGCCTTCAAGATGATGTCCTGACTTTGAAAGCTTCCAGAGACCACTGCACACTAAAACACACACTGAGAGACTTCCATCAGTACATCACATGCCCCACTAGATGTGACAAAATCTTTGATCTGTTACAACAATGTGAAAGGTGCTTCTCCTCGGGGTTCCTCTGACCACAACTGCATCCTCCTTATCCCTGTCTACCACTGTACTGAAGCAAGGCAAAGTGCAGAACATCAGAGTGAAAGTTTGTCACACTCTGCAGGGATGTCTGGAGGTTACTGACTGGGACGTGTTTAAGGAGTCCTCAGCTGATATTGATGAACCGACTGATGTTGTGATCAGCTGGGTCACAGACTGTGAAACCAGTGTTATTCCTGAAAAAAACTGTAAAACTGTATCCAAACACTAAGCCATGGCTTTCTAAGAAGCTTAAAGACCTACTGTACAGAAAGAAAACAGTCTTCAGAGAAGGAAATACACTAAATCTGTATAACCGCCAGAAGGAAATAAAGTAGGAGATCAGGACCCACAAAAGACAATACAAAGACAAACTTGAGTCTCAGCTCAAAATGAACAACCTCAGTTCAGTCTGGGATGGCATGAATCTGATCACTGGGACTAATTAATGTGTCAATGAGAGAGTTCAGCTCAGTGGTTATAATTGTGATTTAGAGCTGGCTCAAAGTCTAAACAGTTTTTATGTCAGGTTTGACTCCCATGATTTTAGAGCTAAACGTGCTGAGACTAAAAACTGTCTCATGTCAGCCTCTCCACAGAATCCCTTTCTTGATGTGGGCAATGTAATCTGGTGTCTCAAACAGTGCAGACCAAAGAAAAGTCCTCTACCTGATTACATCGGTGGCCGTTTATTGAAAACTTTTACTATGTCTGACTAAATGACCAAGATTGCTGCCGATGTCCCTGTCTATCTTATGTTTTGTTTGATTTTTTCTTTAAATGGCTTTCATTAGGGACCAAGCCAGTGAAGCTGTCGAGTCCCGATTGTATTTGCTCCATTTCTTCTTCCTATTATTAGGGATCGAGCCAGCAAAGCTGGCCAGCGGACCTGGCGAGTCCCTATAGTATTTGCTCCATTTCTTCTTCTTCTTCTTCTTCTTCTTATTATTATTATTATTAGGGACCGAGCCAGCGGAGCTGGCGAGTCCCTATTGTATTTGCTCCGTTTCTTATTATTATTATTTTACAAGTCCACCACGTTTTGCTTAATTTGACCCCCTAAACGTGCATAACTTTTTATGAAATTTGGCACGCACGTCGGGTCACGCGAAAAATTCGATATTCTGAAAACAAAATCTGCAAAAACTCTATCGTGCCACCTCGGGACACGACAAACGGCAACAAACCATAAAGGCAACACAAAAGGCCGCAGCTCTTCGCACAGGAATGTCGTAGAGACATGCAACCACCACACACGCGTTTGTCTGCTTGAGCTCTACGAAAACCTGTCCGACCGATTTGAGCTATCTTCAATCTAGGGGGCGCTATAACCCCAAATATGAAAACCCTTAAAACATTATCTCCTCCGAAACCGTACAATATTTCGGCTTCATATTTGCACAGATTATAGTGAATATCCAGCCAAACAAAAGTTATCAAAAGAAAAAGGCTAACTTGTCTAGTTTTTGTTTAATAGGCTGTCAAAGTTTGTCTTCACCTGAAACCATGTTTCGCGTCAATTTCGCCCCCTAAACGTGGATGTATTTTGCTGAAATTTCGTACACAGGTGTCGTCTCCTGAAAATTTCAATATTCCGAAAAAAAAATCTGGAAAAACTTTATAGCGCCACCTGGGGACACAAAAAACTGCATAAATCACAAATGGCCTCAGCTCTTCACACAGGAAAGTTGTAGACACATGCAACCACCACTCACGCGTTCGTCTCCTCCCCCTCTATGAGACCCTGTCCAACTGATTCGAGCTATCTTCAATCTAGGGGGCTGTGATCAAGCGGCTCGAGCGGTGGAAGAACAGCGGTACAAAGGCAGGCGGAGGCAGCATTTGAGTGGTCGACTTCTTTTCTTTTTTTTGTTCTTTATTTTCCAAATGTGCAAAAATACAAAGTAATCAAAGTGCAAGTGCAAAAAAGTGCCAATGTCGTAAGGTGCGTTAGAGGTTAGGAGCAGTGGCTTCTCCAGCAGCAGACCACAACAGAACAGCCCCGACTGAGGGGAAAAGCCTCCTCTAATACTGGTCTGCTCAACAGGAATAAACCAATAAAACTGTGCAGGTAGACTGTGTTAACCTTAGCTATTAAACCTAAGTTAAAAACTCTCCAACATAAACCATAACCCAGAATAAAGTAAACAAAAAATAACTAATGCAAACTAACCCAACTAAAACCACCAAACTTAATCCAACAACAAAATATAAAGTTAAAACTATTGCAGCCACCCCTTCCGTATCCCTCCCCTTGGTTCAGCCCGGAACTGTCTTTTGGGCGTCTGGCTCCCCGGGGACTCTTTTGGCCAGACGCACCTGGACACAAGAGGAAACGGTAGGTTAACTGCACAGACCACTCACATACCCACCCCTCCACAACACTCAATACATTCACCGCATGCACACCACACTAATGAGAACAACCAATTTAAAACTATCTCACAATATTGTGCATTCCAATCTCAATTGTTATGTTGCCTCTGCAGACCCGGCCGCCGCCATCACCAGAGATGACGCCACCGGACCGGACCTACGGGCAACCTCAATAAAAATGTTTGATAATAAAATATTTAAAACCGACAATCGCGTACAAATTATTTATTTACCAATTAGCCTTCTCAAAGTGTTGGGTGCATTAAAACGCTAAGTGAATATATAAAGTGTCGTGTGCAAGGTGCAAACATATGTGACGGACGGCCCTGTTCGTCACAGGGGCGCTATAACCCAAAATATGAAAAGCCTTTAAAGATTATCTCCTTTGACACCGTACAATATTCCGGCTTCATATTTGGACAGGTTATAGTGAATATCCAGCCAAACAAAAGTTATCAAAAGAAAAAGGCTAACTTGTCTAGTTTTTCTTTTATAAGCTGTCAAAGTTTGTCTTCACCTGAAACCATGTTTCGCTTCAATTTCAACCCCTAAACGTTCATGTATTTTGCTGAAATTTGGTACGCAGGTGCAGTCCCCTGAAAATTTCAATATTCTGCAAAAAATATCTTGAAAAACTTTGTAGCGCCACCTAGGGACACAAATACTGCAAAAATCACAAATGGCCTCAGCTCTTCGCACAGGAATGTCGTAGAGACATGCAACCACCACTCACGCGTTACTACTCGAGCTCTATGAAAACCTGTCGATGAATTTGAGTTATCTTCAATCTAGGGGGCGCTATAACCTGAAATATGCAAACCATTTAAACATTATCTCCTCTGAAACTGTACAATATTCCGGCAGAGGAACTCCTCTGGCTTTCATCTTTGGTCAGGGACGACACTTGCTTGCTGACCGCGTGGGGGGGCAGGGCGAGGTCCCGCCAAATGCTGCTTGCAGCTTTAATTATTATTATTCTTTTTCCCCGCACGTTTCACTTAATTTGACCCACTAAACGTGTATAACGTTTTATGAAATTTGGAACGCACGTCGGGTCACGCGAAAATTTCAATATTCTGAAAACAAATTCTGGAAAAACTCTATAGCGCCACCGAGGGACGCAAACACCTGCAAAGACACACAAGGCCAACACAAAATGCCTCAGCTCTCTGCACAAGAATGTCGTAGAGACATGCAACCACCACTCACGCGTTCATCCGCTCGAGCTCTACGAAAACCTGTCCGAACGATTTGAGCTGTCTTCAATCCAGGGGGCGCAATAACCCAAAATATGAAAACCCTTCAAAGATTTTCTTCTCCGAAACCATAGCGTATTCCGGCTTCATATTTGCACAGATAATAGTGAATATCCAGCCAAACAAAAGTTATCAAAAGAAAAAGTTGTCTAACTTGTCTAACTTGTCTAGTTTTTCTTTTATAAGCTGTCAAAGTTTGTCTTAACCTGAAACAATGTTTCGCTTAATTTGTCCCCCTAAACGTGCATAACCTTTTATGAAATTTGGCACCCACGTTGGGTCAAGCGAAAAATTCGATATTCTGAAAAAGGTATCTTCAAAAACTCCATAGCCACCTAAGGACACAAAAACCTTCAAAGACACAAAAGGCCAACACAAAAGGCCTCAGCTCTCCGCACAAGAATGTCGTAGAGACATGCAACCACCACTCACGCGTTCGTCCGCTCGAGCTCTACGACAACTTGTCTGATCGATTTGAGCCATCTCCAATCTAGGGGGTGCTATAATCCAAAATATTAAAACATTTTAAAGATTATCTCCTCCGAAACCGTACAATATTCTGGCTTCATATTTGGACAGATCATGGTGAATATCCAGCCAAAGAAAAGTTATCAGAAGAAAAAGGCTAACTTGTCTAGTTTTTTTTTAAAAAAGCTGTCAAAGTTTGTCTTCACCTGAAACCATGTTTCGCTTAATTTGACCCCATAAACATGCATAACTTTATATGAAATTTGGCACGCACGTTTGCCCGCTTGAGCTCTACGAAAACCTGTTCGACCGATTTGAGCTATCTTCAATCGAGGTGGCGCTATAACCCAAAATATGAAAACCCTTTAAAGATTATCTCCTCCAAAACCGTACAATATTCCGGCAGAGGAACTCCTCTGGCTTTCATCTTTGGTCACGGACGGCACTTGCTTGCTGACAGCGTGGGGGGGCGGGGCGGGGCGAGGTCCCGCCCAATGCTGCTTGCAGCTTCAATTTTGCTTGTAATTGTTTTACTGTGTTTTTTACATTTTTAAAACATTTCCTTTAATCGTTGCTATTGCTTTTACTGTTTTGTTGCTTTTGTTGTTTGATGGTGAACGCTTGTGTAACTGCTGCACAACAAATTGCCCGGATCGTTCGGGTCAAATCCAGAATTCAGTGGCAGAATTACAGATCTTTTCTGGACTGGTATCAACATCTGATCCCCGAGGAGAAACTATAAAGTGTTGGTGGTCTGAATTGACCCTGCTGCCATTAAGACCTAAATCTGGACATTGATGTTGTATGCTTTTCATATTGTACATTTCTCCAGTAATGTAACTTAACGGAAAGTCTGGGGATCAAGAGATCCTGGTGGTACAATCCCATCAGTCCCAGCTCTGCTTTGCTTTTCATGGTGATCGACAGATTTTACTACCCAATATTCTAAAACTACTGTGCAGAAAGCTGAAAACTATCGGCCTGTGAAAATAGTTTTGTTGACATTGTGAGTGTGCTGTTGACACATTTCTAGGTTTCTAATGACAAAGCTGCTAGCATGTCTGCAGATTCTTGATCTAGTTTCAGCCTCATGTCCAACTACATGGAATTGAGACTTTTAGGATCATTTTTTTCATGACTGCTCTTCCATCACTGCCTCTGTTTTTATCTTTGTCTTTTGCTACAGAAATGTAAACACAGCAATGGAATGCGATGTGGGACTTCTGAGGTGGATAAGGATGGTTCGGCAACAACAGCAAAAAGAGATAAATCACTCAGTTGTGAGCAATGTGGCAAGACTTTTATCACAGCAACAAAGCTAAGAATTCACAAACGTATTCACACTGTGGAGAAACCATTCAGGTGTGATCAGTGTGGAAAGGCTTTTACTAAGAAGAGTGATTTAAAAAGACATCAACTCGTTCACAGTGGAGTTAAACCATTCAGCTGTGATCAGTGTGGAAAGGCTTTTACTGACAGGAGTAATCTAGCAAAACATCAACTCATTCACAGTGGAGTTAAACCATTCAGCTGTGATCAGTGTGGACAGGGTTTTACTCACAAGAATAATCTAGCAAAACATCATCTCATTCACAGTGGAGTTAAACCATTCACCTGTGATCAGTGTGGAAAGGGTTTTACTCGGAGGAGTCACTTAAAAAGACATCAACTCATTCACAGTGGAGTTAAACCATTCAACTGTGATCAGTGTGGAAAGGCTTTTACTCGCGTGCTCTCTTTGAAATCCCATCAACTCATTCACAGTGGAGAGAAATTGTTTGGCTGTGATCAGTGTGGAAAGGCTTTTACTCGCGTGCTCTCTTTGAAATCCCACCAACTCATTCACAGTGGAGTTAAACCATTCAGCTGTGATCAGTGTGGACAGGGTTTTACTCACAAGAGTACATTAAAAACTCATCAACTCATTCACAGTGGAGTTAAACCATTCAACTGTGATCAGTGTGGAAAGGCTTTTACTCACGTGCTCTCTTTAAAATCCCACCAACTCGTTCACAGTGGAGTTAAACCATTCAGCTGTGATCAGTGTGGAAAGGCTTTTACTCAGAAGAGTACGTTAAAAAATCATCAACTCATTCACAGTGGAGTTAAACCATTCAACTGCGATCAGTGTGTGAAAACATTTACTCAACATGAACAGTTGTCGATCCATCAATGCCCCCATTCTGGTAGAAAGCGGTACCACTGTGACTCCTGTGAAAAAACTTTCAGCTCCCAACAGACCTTAAAATATCACCAACGCATCCACACTGGACATGATGTGTGGATATGTGATCACTGTGGCAAACTATTTGTAATGTACTCGCAGTTAAAAGCTCATGAAGTGACCCACACTGGGGTTAAACCATACATTTGTGACCAGTGTGGGAAACGCTACAGCTCCACTGCATGCCTCAAAGTTCACCAACGTGTCCACACTGGGGAGAGACCATACAGATGTGACAAGTGTAAGAAGACTTTTACAACTTTGGGTTCCCTGAAACAACACCAGCAGATCCACACCAGAAAGAAAGCATTCAATCAGTGTCACAGTGAGGTATGTAAAGACTGGTCTCAGTCACAGTGTACACACAATTATGTATTGAATAATTTTGGATATTGA
The DNA here is from genome assembly GCF_021347895.1 of Acanthochromis polyacanthus. Lineage (NCBI taxonomy): Eukaryota > Metazoa > Chordata > Actinopteri > Pomacentridae > Acanthochromis > Acanthochromis polyacanthus. Next base: position 3,301,038 of record NC_067134.1, on the reverse strand, counting down.
TGCAAAATTGTTTCAAAACTGTTTTGAACAACTGTGGTCAGTTGAATTCTGTTAACCCTTTAAGCTTCAGTCAATTCCAGCCGTTTTCAGTACAAAAAATCGCTAATATTCTATTTTTAAATAAAAAAAATTACGAAAAATACGGGGAATATTGGACGCGCATCGGGAGGTGCATTTCCTTGAAAACGACCGATTCGGGGATTTTATACCGACTTCAGGACATGTTTTGGACAAAATAGTTTACTGGCTTGTGTCATCTGATGTAAAAGGTTGGATTATGGCCGTTTTTTGTGGAATCTTTTTTTTGTGTGTAATAATAAACCCGGAAATGTGAGTCGCGCTGTGTGCTTTGAAGCCGTGTATAGAGAACGGATGGATGAATATTTGTTTTTGTCGGACAAATGTGTTTTTCTCACCCGCTGTGGTAATCGCATCTGAAAGTGGTTTATACCGGCGGATTCATGAGAATCTAAGCTTTCCATCGGTGTATAGTGTTTGTATAATCGCGTTTGCACCCGTCGGACATTCCTGAAATTCCTATGCAAATTAGTAGGTGTACCGCCGGCGGTACATTGAAGCTTAAAGGGTTAACACATTATCAGCTATCGTTCAGTCTAACCTGTATTCGTTTTGACACAGAAATCTGGTCCAGGTTAATCTGGGGATGTAGGTAAGATTAGGAATTCTGATGTAATCAGACAACTGAATGTTAAATTCCAACAGGTAAAAGTGTCTTCAGATGTCATTTGGGGTGCTCTCTATCTCAGGCAAGGCATCAGTTCTTCAATGCTGCAGGAAACACTGACGTTCTCTGTGTTTGTGTGTTTGTTTTCCAAGCAGAACGGAACAGATGGACAAAACTCTCAGACTTGTCAGCACTCTGCCAATGGTGAACAGTGCTGCTTTGACCAGTCTGGACCAACGTCCAACCAACAAGGAACCCTACAACGACACCAGCGTATGCACACTGGACACAAACTGAACCCCTGCCAAGAAGATTTGTCCATGCAGGGTTCAGTAAAAGTTCATGAAGTCCTCCACAAACTTAAAGTCCTTGAGATCCGGCTTCACAGAATTCAGGTCTAATTTCTTTGTTTAGTGTCTTCGTTGCTTCGTTGCAAAATCCATTAAGAGGAAAGCTGTCATTAACAGACGTGACTGTAAATTAATTAAACCATTCAAAGTGGTTACTCAGTTAAATGAATTATCAGTGGTAGAGGGATAGACGTCTGGATGGAGGCAGTGAGCAGCAGGGCGAATTTCCTCAATTACCACCTTAATGGTTCCTGAGATCCCTCTGGGCTGCAGGAACCCGTTAGATGCAGAGCTGGTTCAGTGATTGTCTGATGATTAATCATAATTAATTGAGGAGATTACTGGCCTTAGGATTCCTATCTATCTATCTATCTATCTATCTATCTATCTATCTATCTATCTATCTATCTATCTATCTATCTATCTATCTATCTATCTATCTATCTATCTATCTATCTGTCTATCTGTCTATCTGTCTGTCTGTCTGTCCAAACTTTCTCAGCTAAAACATCTGCACCTCTGCTGCTGTGTGAAGTAGTCATTACAGGAGAGAAAGTGTAGAAAATCTGACAGATTTTGTCAAGTGGTCCAGAAAAATCTGACTACCCCTACAACTTCTCTCCTGTAATGATAGTAATAAGTAATACATAGTTGATACTTCACACAGCAGTAGCAGAGGTGCAGATGTTGTATCATATTGTGAACTGGCCCTATAAAAATAACAACAATAACAAATTACTTTATACTTAAGAACGATACTTATATTAAAGACTTTATACATAAATACCAGACATATTTTGATGCCATATCTTGCATTCTTAGGGGAGTCTGATTTTAAGTAAGGAGATATGAAGTTTTCTAAGTGAACAATTATTTTAATGACACGTGTAGAACACTGATGGAATGTGAACAATATTTGGCGACTGCACCCTGTCCTGTCCTGATGTCCTCATAGGAGTGAAGCTGAGCGTAGCATAGAATCTCCCCGATGCCATTTAGGGTGGGCACATACGGATGAGAAGAGGAGGAGAAACATGTCACCTAATCATATTTAACAGGAAAACATGTCTGCAGGTCAGCACTTAGTCACATTTAACCCAAAAACAACAGCAAAAGCAGTAAACGTACGACAGAAAAACCTGTCAAGTGGCCACAGAGTGAAAAGTAAGTCACACGCGTTCACGCGAAGGGGGAGTCAGATTTTTCCGGGGAGTGTGAAAATTGCACAACACCTGGGTTAGTCTGTATCCTTTTTTCTGATTGGCTGAGACGAGACACGTGACAGTGTGCATCTATTAATGATCGGAAGCATTCAGGTCGTTCCGGTTATACTCGGTAGCGCTCTTCAGTAAAGGAGACGCAGTTTGTTATTTTCTTTGATTATCGCTCGGCAAATTACAAAAAAGTTGCAAGTTAACCCTTTTTTCACATTTATTAGGCAAAATTAGCTTCGCCATCGTGGCTAAACACGCTAAAAATGGCTTTGCCATCCTGAGGAAGGCTTCGCCTATGGAGAAGTGGAGAATGGCTAGCGCAAGCACAGAGACACCCTGAAAATTTGACACAATCTTAAATATTATGAAATATTTGTTGAAAAGTCTTTTTCGTGTGTTTCTAAGGGTGTGGCTGCATCAGAAAGACACAAATACAAATGATATTTTTTTGGTTTGTTGTTTACAAGAAATATTTTATGGAACCAGTCAATTTTCAGTTTTAATGTCTTTTATTAGGATGTGTTTAGTTTTATGATTGTACTAAAATAAATGACTCTTGAAGACCTCAAAGTGATTCTTAATGCAGTATTTCACAAATGTATGGGATGTCCAATCCACTGCTGTATTTAACAGCAATCTGATCTGCTGATGTTAGCAAGACAAACAAGTGAAGGTTTCAGGCTTTTATCTAGAATTGTTCTTGAGATATTCATCTTCAAACAGCCTCAAATTTCAATGTGAGAAAATAAAAAAAAACGAGTGAAACTGGGTCTACAGTCCACTGAAAAACCTCTAAGAAAGTGTCTGACATACTGAGCTAATATTTCATAGATAGCATTGTAAATCTCCACAGTTTATGATTTAAAAAAAAAAGTTTTTTTGGGAGATGGTCAATGATTTGAAACGGAGTTTGTCCCCTAGAGGACAAATGGCACAATCACAGAATGAGGGTATGTTTTGAAAAAATATCATTCAAAATTTGTCCAGAGAAGTGACTACAATTTGAATTTTAATACACTTAACCAAGTGCTATAGGTGGGGAAAAAAACATGTTTATGCAGCATGATGTTGCTTTGTGATGTTGCAACTGACATGCTGATTTCAAAATGGAAGCATTTTAATTTCTAATGCTCTCATAGAAGATGACTGGTCAATAAAATTTACTCCTGTGACTCTGATGTCATGCAGAGTCTTTATGCTATGATGTGGAAAGGGTGAAAGAAGACAGACTGGACATTTCTGAGTGAAACTGAACATGGCATGTACTGATTCATAAAAACAAGTGTATTATCTTTAATCAAGCCTTACATAGTATTTACTAGCTGAAGTACTTCGGTTTTGAACACAAGAATTACTTGTCAAGACGACGTTGACTGGAGCTCTGCTACAGAAAGGCAGTTCATTTTCTGCTGGGGTTCATAACATACAAGATTTCTCAAATCTACAGAGATGTTTTTGATTTGAAATTAGGGTTACCTTAAATTAATAATATATATTTTTTGATACTTTCTCTAAAAAACTCTAAAAAAGCTTCAGGTGTAGCTGCTGGAAAAGAGCCTGCAAGTCACATGGTGGGACATGTGAACATAGTTCAATAAGAAAATCAAGCCTGTTACAGTGTTGCTCAAGTCCCCTCTGTTAAATGGCATCAAAACAATGGTCAACGTGAACAAATCATGAGTGTTGACATTGCACTCACAACAGTACCTCTCAACTGTTCTAATTTTGATCTATTTAGGAGAACAATGTAATGAGTGCACCGAGAGATCCAATACAGGGAGCTTTCCTTTTTCAAAGATCATTAGAAGGACAGAACCAGGGACGGACTGGCCATTGGGCAATGTGAGCAAATGCCACTGTGGCTGCCTGGTCATGCGACTGCCACCAGGCAGCATCACAAACAAATAAATAAATGAAAATATAAAGCGGGGCGGAGCAGCCGCATCAATAGACCGGCCGCAAATGATTAGGCTAAATAAATAAATAAAGCGGACCGGCTGCGTCAATAGGCGGCCCACAAATCAATAAATGAATAAATAAAAATAATAAAAAACAAAGTGGAGCTGAAGGCGCCCACAAAAAAGAGGGAAAAAAGCAAACAAAAAAACAGCCTGTTAACTGTAACAAATAATAGGCCTACTCAACTAAACAATGATAATGACGTTTTTTATTTGTATGGTTGTTTGAATATGTTAGAATATTAACATGACTTCTATAATTTCTGTTTTAATGGACAATACAAATATAAAGTGTTTTTATTTTTGAAGTAGAAAAAAAATGAAAACATGTTAAAAAGAAGGGGTATTCAGACCATCTGTATTTTTTATTTTCTGAAGATTTATTCTTGATTTTTATTCTTTGATATCTTAAAATCGAGAGGTTAATATTTCTAGAATTGCAACAGGTTGGGAGCTGAAGCCTTGTGGTGACACTATATATTGCTCCATGATAAAAAATGATTAGCTCATTCTTACAGCTATTTAAAAAATACTGAAAACATTGTATTCGATTAAAATGTAATTAAAAAAAAAGTTAAATGTCATCAGGGTTTTCAGAATCGCTCTTTGTCTGGTCCCTCACCTAGAGCCAATTTACCAGTGGCTATTGCCCCGGAGAACATAGCTCCCAGGATCACAGGGACACTCAAACCCCTCCACCGCGATAAGGTGGCGATTCTTTAGAGGGGAACACAGAACACACAGGACGCAGGACATGACGCAGGACAGGACACAAGACAGGACACAAGAGAGAACACAAGACAGGACACAAGAGAGAACACAAGACAGGACACAAGACATGACACAAGACAGGAGAGGAAAGGAAAGGAAAGAGAATAA